>NC_036645.1:5797419-5830119 GCF_002806865.2 Cucurbita pepo subsp. pepo | reverse complement strand
TCCCCCCCCCCCCCCCCCCCCACCCACTTTCTTATCTATTTTTTTTCCTCAACGGAGGTTGTATAAATGAAAATTGTACTAGGAGACATTCAAGCAGCATGAGACTTAATTTTTTAGTACTGTAAGCAATTGGAGTCTAGATCGTAACATTGTCTTATCTCATTAGAATGCATTTAAAAAGGCCATCAATGAATTTTAAACAGAGGAATAACTAATAGGATATCATCAGCCAAATTGACAACTACATTTCACATTAAGCCACCCTTGAAATAATTGCATCAAGTGTGTAAAGTAGTTTTTGTAAATGGTTCCAGAGAAGGAGAAAACCCTCTTTTTCTGGATCTTGGCCAACTTACAAGATTTGCAGCCTTCAGTTTTCTTCTTGTTGATTCATATATACGTCGCTTTTCCTTTTTTTCTGGATCTTGTTTATAAGACTTCTGAATTCCAAGGGCAGTGCGCCATTGCCGGGGCAATAGAGATGGATCTCTATATGGGACAACAAATTTCCATACAGCCATCCAATCAGATTTGTAAATTTTAAGTCCCTGAGAAATTAGGTCATAGGTTAAGTTAAAAAGGTACTTATCAAATGAAAAACTATATAAATTATTTCACAAAGCTTCTGGTCAAAACCTCCTGAATGCGTGCTACCTCCTCCACTGTCAAAGGTGATGTCTTCATCTTCCGAACTGCCTGCAAGAAGAAATTGTCTTCAATCAACTTTCAATTCTTGATTATGATAAAAAAAAAATTGAAGACGTCATTCAACAAGACAGTTAATAAAAGAGAAGACAAAGGAAACTTCCCAACTAGCCAAGTGTGTTGTATTACTATCCAATTGACTAGAATATTTTTTGGATATGGTAAGAAAACTTGAATCTCAAAATAGATTAATTAAAAAAGATATTTGAGAGAGTACTCCATCAAGAAACACCAAAACATGACTAAATCAGAAGTTTCTTTTCATGGTGTAAAAGTGTCCTGCACCAATTTGATTCTTTGCTCTCGGAATAACATTTATTTATATGTTCAAAGAAATTGTGCCACATAACAAGAGGTGAGACATTTATGCATCCAACAATACCGTAGACCACTAGAATACTGGAAGGCAATTTAAGAGGCCTGGCACGATGGTGGAAGCTTCCACGCCACCCCCCAGTATTGAAAAAAAAAAAAAATCTGGCTGCTTTCATACAAAGACAGGAGCCAGATAGAAGAATGGAAATAACTGATATCACCAAGAACGTTCCATTTGGGATTGGAAGCCAACAGATAGAATATGTGGCTCCGAAGATGCAAATTTTGGAGAAAAACAGAGAGGTTCGCCCATTCTTCCACCTCTTCTCTACTGAAGATTTCAAACTTTGATAGATTCAGACCAGCAATCATCAACTGTGAAGACCTTTGAATTTGCAGTAGACTACATTGGAAGGCAAAAAGGTACTCAGCAGGCGAGAAGATCCAAAGGTCTTCCCAGAAACTAATTTCTTTCCATTTCCAAATTTAAAATAGGTCTTCTCCTCAATAAGAAATCTGGTTTGGCTAGGGGATATAAGTCGCTTTTTTCCGTAGACTGATCAGGAAACCAAGCACTAACCAACTGCCCAAATTTGCTTTTGATGATAGTTTTCCACAGGGATTCATCCTCTTGAGAATATCTCACTTTAACCCAGCTCAGTAGGCCACTTTCTCCTCCATTAATAGCACCTTCCTAGATGGAATCACGGAGGATTTTGCCTAGGATTTTTCCCAGAATGTGATGAATGCAAAGCTAATATACGAGCATGCTAGGATTTTGTTTTAAGGGTTCTGCTTGGTGGTCGTTTTCCAATCATTTTGATGATTTCTCTTGACATGATATTTGTTATAATTTGCATTTTTCTGTTCTTCCTTCTAACTGATTTTTTTTTTTTTTTTAATACTTTTCTTCTTTTTAACTTCTACATGAAATTTGTATCTTTTGAGCATTAGTCTCTTTCCATTTCTTCAATGAAAATTTTTATTTCTTATTTCAAGAAATATAGGAGCATGCTAGTATGCCTTTTCCCCTTTGAGAGATAGGACAGTCCATCCACTTAGCAAACTTGCTCCTAACTTCCTCAACTACTAGGTCCGAGAAAGAGAGGGAGGAATTTTTCCTCCTAGAGCCAGGCCGAGGTTAGGGATGGGGAGAGATTCATCACTGCAGCCTAATGATAAAGCAAAATTCATCGTTTGATCTTTGACAATATTGACCACAACAAGGCTGGATTTGAGCAAGTTTATGCTAAGCCTCAAAGCTTGTTCAAAGATCTTTAGGAACTGGCACCAGCTTTGCAGCTTTGTTTTGGTCATATTTTCATCAAAAGAAGCACGACATCAGCATTCTTTTATCAAGAAACCAACAGAACATATTCAAAATGTAAAGAAAGACAACCAAGGGCTAGGGGAAGAGAGAACCCTCACCCAAAGAGCTACTTAAAAAGACCTTTCCAGTCATTAAAAACAAGAGTGAAAAGGTAGCTACAGAATAATTTGATAAAGCTATGACACCACCATGAAGCATTTAATTGTACATAATCCCAATAAAAATCCAAGGGAGTAGACTTATCTTTGAAAATCCTTCTACTCCATTCCAACCAAAAGCTAAACAAAAGCGCTCTTGAGGCAAACATCCAAAGGATTCTAGACTTTCCTTTCGACTTCCAGCGCCCCAGAGATTCAACAATGATCCATCCACCTACTTTGGGAAACAAATTTGCACCTCAACGAGATTTAATGATCTTTCCCAGCCCTATCAAGCAATGGGGCAATTGAAAAAATGCGGTCCAAGGATTCTTCATTCAACAAACAAAGAGCAAATAGAGGGGCATAGCGCACAGCTAGGATACCTTTTCTAAAGTGTTTCATGGGTGTTTGAAGTTTTAAATTTCATCCGGATTCTAAAGTACCAAATCGTCTTAGTCAACAAACATTTCAAGGCCGATCTAGAGCCAGCTAAATTTAGGAAGAAAGACTTCATGGAAAAAGAAAGTCCCGAGTCCAGAGATCAGCTAATTTTATCTTCTTATTGGTCCATACAAAGGCTTACAATTTTTCTATAAGCAGTAACCAAGACTTAAATTCTCTATCATATCCTCCTCTTCCAATGCCCAAGTTCCAAGTTCCCTGCGCCTCATCCCAACATTAAGCCACTATAGCATCTTGCTTCAAAGATATATTACAAATGTCAGGAAACTAATCTTTAAGACGGGAATACCCAAGCCAATTGTCCTTCCAGAATCTGATCCGTTTACCATTGCCTGCTTTGAAATTTATATATTTCTCATATAATGGCACCAGCTTCGCAATATCGAACCACAAATGATTCTTTGAACTTCCCAAAGGAGGAAAAGCCAGCCACCCAAAAGGCTCTTCCCCATAAATACTAGCCACCACCTACCTCCAAAGGGCTTCCTTCTGAATAGAGAAATGCAGACACCATTAGTGAGAAGGGCTGAATTTCTGTGCTTGAGAGAGCCAACCCCAAGACCTCCATGGTGAAGAAGTAGGGAGGCGGTTTTCCAAATCAAAAGATGATTACCAGCTTTAAACTCTCCCCAATACCAAAAAAAAAAAAAAGTCAATAATCAACTTCTTCGTGTCTTTTATGATTCCTCTTGGATCTTTAAGAAGGGAGAAGAAGTACAAAGGCAAGCCATTAAGAACTGAAGAAATGAGAAAAAGACTTCCTCCCTCGGAAATCATAGAGTTTTCCATTTGGTAATTTTATTCTTCAACTTGTCAACCCCAGGCATCCAGAACTCCAGAGACCGGTGTTTACCTCCTAAAGGAAAGCCAAAACATGTTATGGGGAGACTCCTAGCTCTGCACCCTAAACCAGCCGCCTAATCAGCCACCACCCAGTCTTCAATATTTATACTAATCAACGAAGTTTTGGCTACATTAAAACTCAAACCTCTTCAACATTTATCCCAATCAATGAAGTCTTTGCTAAATTTAAACCCAAAAGCGAAAAGCTAAGGAAGAGAGAAATCACTTTCGACCAATTTTGTAAACAAAGATTTACTGATCGGGTAAAAGATATTTGAGTCATCCACATATTGGAGGTGAGAAACTACCACAATATTCCTCCCTACAGCCCACAAAATTCTCTTATCCAAAAAAAAGTGAACCTACTCTCCCTCTATTGAATGGGAGTGATGAGTATGGGTGAGGAATGTGAGCGATAAGCACCTAATGTCCCCCTGGATCTATTTTTTATACAAAAAAACAAGAACTTGGCATGACGATGCCCATACCTTTTTCCATTTTTCCATCAAGACCTCTTTATTCAATACCGTTATCAACCATCTGAGGCAGTTGCAGAATACATGGAAGACATGCAAAAAGTTTAAAAAATCAAGGGGGCCTAGAAGAGTAACTTCTTTTACAATCTAGATAAGTTTCAGGGAAAGCATACATCTAATTCTCCATACAGAGTAGTAACATACCTTGATTGGATTTTCTGGTGCTTTTGAAGAGCATCGATTTTTCTGCCTAACAAAAATCTGCAAAATGAATATCAGAAAATGAGGAAAAAGTACATGTACTGATGTAGAATGACTTATGCAAAAATAAATAAATAAATAATAAAAGGAGAAAAAACACATAATTCAGTACCACACTACAAAAGAATTATTCAGCTCTACCATAGCTATTTTCAAATAATGATTTGTATTTTCATGCTAACCACCAGAGGAGAACGTAATTTCATGGTCACTACTTTGGACAAACAAAATCACTATGTTGTTGTTTTTCAGGTAACTATATTCTTAGAATCACGAAACTAACAGCCATGCAATTCCAGTACAGTCACACTCAGCCCATTTGAATTTTTTTAAGTGAGGAGAAGTTCAAACTTGAACNCTTATATCAACAGATGTACCTTCTTTTTCGGTGGCTAAATTAGAGAGACTCAAAATTCAAACATGTTTGGTTCGGGTGACCTGAATTTTTTTTAGAAAGAACGTGAGTAAGAACAAAACATGTTAAACAAACACTGCTCGTTTGTGAAGATAGTTGTCACTTTCAAGAGTAAGGCAAACACCGGTCGAACCAAATTTTACACCATATTGTTGGGTCCACGAAAGAAAACCGTTCTTATTCCAAAACATGGAGGCCAACCACCCAAATAAAAATAAATAAACAAATAAGCACACAGTAAACGAAAAGATAAAAACTTATAGCACAAACTACCTGATGCCTAGATTTGCAAGGCAGAAATCGCTGTTGAATAGCCTTCCAATCTGTATTATATTCCATCAATCCTAGGGCTAATAATCTGCATATGACTCAACAACAAGCACGGGCAATGAGTCATGACATGCACAGGAGTTCATCATAGTGTGAGTTTACAGTTTGGGAATTTATGCATATTTGCAATTTTCATTCAAAATCATTTCTTTCTCACAAGTCAGAGAACTAAAACATGATAACATGAAAAGGAAGAGCACACAATAACAAACTATAGTCTAAACAATGTTTTTAAAAGAATTACCCCAAATTCCAATCTTGACAATTATGTTTGTGACATCCTCCTGGTTCTCACATATTAAAGCCTAAACCGACCCAAAAACACTAATTAATTGGTTTAACTATTTTTCTTTATCTTGTCACCTAATTCAAAATGTCCAATTTAAAATATTATTTTTGGTCTCTTTCTCCCTTTCCTTTTACACTATACCTAATCCCCATTTGTATTCATTATCCACGTATATCCACCATGTTTCTGTGCATGTTTTAGGAGCAACTTAATAATAAAAATTTAAATTATAATTTGTACGTTTATAGATTGGAGAATGTCAAATGTAGTACAGTAGGCATCAAACATAGGGACAAATGATGGAGGACTGGAGTATACTAAGGGTGAGTTATAGAAACCAAGCATATCAAGGTCACACTGGATGTAATAAAATGTGCAAGCAGAAAAAAGTAAGATAGAACAGACTATGATAGGGTTTTATCTTGCACATTCATATAATTTAACTACAAGTTGAACTTATTCCAAGATGTGTCTACAACTTATCCATCTAAATCATCACCAGTCAATTCTTTTTTATTTTTTGTTTTCCTTTTCTTGGATAAGATAAGAGACAACCCATTAATGAATTTTTATCTACACGTAAGAAAGTTTAAGGGTTTTGGTTTTACAATTACAAGTTTAAGGGTGAAACTACAACAATCACCATAGTTCATGGGTGGTTTTTTAAATCTGCCCTGGAAAAAAAAAACATCTCTCTATGAAGTTCAGACCAAAATACAAGCAGCAACCAGGGAACTGGAGCAAGAAAGTGAGCAATATTAGGAGAGAAAGAAATGAACTTCCATCAGATAGAAAGTAACTTACTCATCCTCTGCATCAGTAAAAAGAACTCGATTTACCACTGCAGCAGGGGGTGGCTTATGAGGAAATAATGTTGGGTTGAATAAAGGGAAGAATTGCTGGGCTAACTTTGCAATGTCCTTTAGAACCATGGCAACAGACTGCTTCTTGGTGCTTTCAACAAGTGTAGCTGCCAATGTCTTCTTAGGTGGCTGTTGACTGGGAGAAAGTGATATTGTGTTGACAGATGAGGAATTGCTTCCAGGTGTAACTTCACAATTAACTCCAGGAAATGTATGAAGACTGGGGAGGGGGAAAAGCGGTTCTCTCTCTAAGGGTGTATCTAATGTTGATTCCAAACGACGTCTTCGATATTCTTGAATAACTGGGATACATTCCAACCCAATAATAAATGTAAAATGCAGTTAGAAACATCAGAAAATTATCATAACATTAAAATGTTGAAACTAAATATTTTACAAAACATCTTAGAGCACTAAAGAATATGTTTTACCAGTGTAAACATCATCCAAATAGCTTCCAGCTAAGCTCAGCGGAGCTACATCCAGCGTAGATAGTACTGGGCCACTTAGAAATGGTGCCCAACTTGAGCCTTCGACTATATGTCTACTAGAAACAGAATCACGCCCTTTATCGTAACTTGTTTGAGAGGCAACCCTTTGATAAGTTTGTTGAGCAGAGCACACCATTTGTCCATTGCAAAAGTTATTTGATTCTAATGTTCTTTGCACTTGGAAACTACTATTGGGTACTTCATCCGGCATCGACGAATAAACACATGGAAGGTCAAAGCAAATGCTAGGAAATGGAACCTTTTTCCATGTCAATACTTCATTGCGTTTATGAAGCATCTCAGAGATTAATCCATGTACCTGGGAGGCAATATGTTGTCGTGAAGAATCACATATACATATTGAAAATACTTGAACAAGAAGTTGCAAATGCTCGTGAATCAAACAGTATAACTGACCAATTTGGTTTGGTGCAAAACCATTTATTAAGTTATCCTGATTCACAGAAGACCGAGAAGTAGAAGAATTCCAAGTTGCTAAGGTTTTTCCATCGTGAGGGGGAAAAGAAGCTATAGGTTCATTTGGCAATATTGGCAAGAGTGGTCGCAACGGCCGCTTGGCCAGTCCTAAATGTCTTTTGCTATTTTGAACAGAGGCCTTTAAACGCTTATTCTGTCTAGTTTCTGGTCGTCTTACAGCTCTGTTATTCTCCTTTTGGGTTAAGTCTCTTGTAACTTCATCAACATCGCTCTCAAGCGCCTCTTCAAGTTCTATCTCAAAGTCAGCATCATTGTCCTCATCTTCATCTTCAACAGTCTCATTTTCTTGACTTTTGCTGTCACCATCTGCATCCTGCAACACTGCAACAAGAAATTTTCTGTACTCTTCTTCATCATCAACATTTTGAAGGTCATCCTCATCATCAGTTTCTTGTAGAAAATTTTCAAGTTCATCAAGTGTGAAATTAGCAAGTGAATAGCGAGCCCTAGTACGCATACAAATCGCATCTGCATCTTTATCTTCTAAGTCTACTGAGGGTTTCCGAGGTGGTTTACAACTAAGTTCTTGTGTAGTAATATCATTACTATTAGTCCCTGTACTTGATGTATTATCTTGGACCTGACCAACCTCAATATCCGGTTGCATGTTTAAGGCCTCTTTATTTTTCTTAGGATTTTTTGACCCACTTTTCTGAAGTTCTTTCCCACATGTTCTCATATACGGGTCTGTTATTTCCTGCACAATATCCTCGTCCTTCTCAGGATCTCCAGTGACACGGTTGTGCATCTCGTCATCCAGGTTTGATAGCTTCATCTCTATAATTTCAGAACCTTTAGTAACATCACCATCCAAACCTTCCGTTTCAGAGCTCAAACTTGATGAAGCTTCTAATAAAGGTGCTTCTGATAGGAAACGGAAATTCAAGTGAAACACTAGCGTATAGGCTAATATATGTTACTGTGGAAAGAAAAAAATATATGTACGAGAAGTCTAGATTGCCTTTAAAACTCTAGA
Organism: Cucurbita pepo subsp. pepo; assembly: GCF_002806865.2. Classification (NCBI taxonomy): domain Eukaryota; kingdom Viridiplantae; phylum Streptophyta; class Magnoliopsida; order Cucurbitales; family Cucurbitaceae; genus Cucurbita; species Cucurbita pepo. The sequence goes on along the minus strand of NC_036645.1, from coordinate 5,821,725 downwards.
ATATTTTCCTATGCAAGAATGTCACCAACTTGCTAGCGTCGTTAGATTCAAGTACCCTTCAGCTAAATTTTGCACTCCCAACCCCCAATTTCATCAAACTCACCGAAATGACAGCACTCCATCCCAGCGCTGAATTGAATTACATCACATATAGCTATTAATCATTCCGAAAACAAAACTTCATCACTTACCTCGAGTCCAAAATGCTCTGTTCGCCGACCTCGACTCTCCAGAATCAATAAGCCTAACCTAATTTCAACTATCCCCTTCCTCTCCGGCCAAAAATAATAAGCTTCAATCAACCTCAATTCTCATCATCGTTCTTCGGAGTTCAGACTACCTGGCCGAACCAACGCCGACAACATATGTTTACACCGCCGCTGGTTGAATTAGGTCTTAAAACTCGAGCTTATGCTGCTCGTTTTCATGCCGTTCTTCCAGTGCAATGCCAAAATCTCCATAGCCATGGCATGCGAATCACAGCATCGATTTCTTGTAGGTTTTCTTTTTCCTTGTTCTCTGAAACAATCGGAAAACTGACAAGCCTGCGTTTGCTATTTTATTTTAAATTCATTTTTTCACATTTTTATTTGTATTTTGAAGTTATTTACAATTTTAGGTTTTATTGACTCCCGGCAAACTAACTTTAAATCGAGTATTTTCCGTATTCCTATTGTGCCCTTATTACCATGTTTGTAAACTAAGTGTTTAGATGCATTTATTAGGGGTGTAATGGTCCGAATTGGGTTGGATCGAGACATTTTTTTTTAATTGGTTGGATTGTAACCCAATCCAAAAGTTTTTCACACTCCAATCCAACCCACTATTTTCGCGGGTTAGATTGTAATTAGTTGAAAAGTATGGTATATAACAAAAATAAAAAATATTCGACCCAAAATTTTTCACAACTTAATTCTATATTTTATTATAATTAGTTTAAACAAAAATAAAAATAAAAATCTTTCGTTGGATTATAATTAATTTAAAGGTACGATGTATAACAAATATAAAAAAATATTTTAATTGATATATGCTTATTATCTTGACTTTGAATTCTAAACTATTAAAAAAATAAAAATATATGTAAATTATGATATAAAAATGTTTTTAATGCTTTATTATTATATATAAATTATAGATATAAAAATGTTAGTAATGCTTTATTCTATATATATATATATGAAATTAAACAAAATAATAAAAAGAAATACGTATTCTAAACTATTAAAAAAATAAAAATATATATAAATTATGATATAAAAATGTTTCTAATGCTTTGTTATTATATATAAATTAAATATATAAATTAGGATAAAAAATGTTTCTAATGGTCTGTTATTATTATAAATTAGATATAAAAATTATGATTAAAAATATTTTTAATGCTCTATTATTTATAATATATATATATATATATGAAATTAAACAAAATAATAAAAAGAAACTCATATCTTAAACTATTAAAAAAATAAAAAATAAAAAGAAACTCATAACTTAAACTATTAAAACAAATAAAAATATATATAAATTATATATAAAAAATGTTTCTAATGCTTTATTTATATATATATATATATATATCTATATATATGTGAAATTAAACAAACTAATAAAAAGAAACACATATTTGCCTTGCATCAAACTCGGATGTGAGTCTCTTAGTATAAAGTACCACTCTGGCAAATCCATATTCTTAATATATTTTATATATTTTTTTAATTACTTTTAACAATTTGATTACTTTATTAATAAATTTTAAACGATTAGAAATTGTGTTAGATTAAATTTTTTGTTTTATCCATCGAGTTTGAGCATAAGAGCTTCCCCATGAAGTTTAGTATCAATAGAGATAGTATTTAATTCCCTAAAATTAGCCAATGTGACTCATCCTAACAATCTTCAACTGTAATTACATCTTTGTACTTTGGTTGCTATTGAACCAAACACTTCACCACAATTCCGACATTTAAACATCTTCCACCTTCTTTCCCTTCGTTTCTGCAAAGTTTTACGTGTCCACACAGAGCTCTATTCGATCGTTTAATCGGAAAGAATTCTGGCACTTCCACATTAAGGAGATTTCTGGATGTGTTTATGAGAAGATTTTGTTGGAATTTTCATGACGAATGGTGAAACTGGGATTTTAGTTTTTAGTACCGATCTCTCCCAAAGCTGATTTTGATCTTATAAAAAGGGTTTAAGGTTAGTATGATACTCGTTTTCTCAATTTAAATAAAATTAAATTAATGGATTCAATCTTACTAAATCAATTAAGTCAATGTTCAAAATGGGGTGAAGCAACTTCGCCCGATAAAGTCAAGTCAATTCGAATATTAGAAAGAACTCTGATTAAGGCCAACCAAATAGGTTAATTTGCTTTGAATATTTTCGTTTGTGTTGTTTTAAGACCCTTATGTAAACGTACAAGTCTATAACATCGCTTTATGAAATTGTTTTAAATGAATGTTTTTGCAAAAAAATAAAAATAAAAAAATTATGTCAAGCATATAATAGCGACATTATTAAGTAGAAAATTAAGTCTTTACATTTACTTTATTTAAACTCTTCTCCTTCCTCTCTTCCTTCTCGTATTTCTTTCCCTTCCCCTCTCGATGTTCTCAAACTCTCTCGAACTTACTATTTCTCATTTATTTTTCGAGTTATAGTCAATGCAACCGCTCATCGAAAATTTTAATTGGTTCAAGTGATTTTCAACCATTTCAACTCGATTTAGGTTAGTTTTCTTCAAGCATATACGAGTATAATTCTTTTAAGCATATATGTGTATTCTATAACAATTATGGATAGGTTTAGACTTACTAGGAGGTAAATGAGCTTATTATTCAATGTTATATTCTAACGAGACCCAAAGATTACAAAATTGTTACGACCCAAAATAGAACTTTGTGCATGAAAGAATCTCGAGCCCAAATCATAATTTTATATCTCACTACAAATGAATATCATGATTTTACTTTTTCTGACATAACAATAAGAACAAGAAGTGTAGAGCAGCTAACAANAAAAAAAAAAAAAAAAAAAAAAAAAAAAAAAAAAAAAAAAAAAAAAAAAAAAAAAAAAAAAAAAAAAAAAAAAAAAAAAAAAAAAAAAAAAAAAAAATCTGATGTGTTGCTGAACTGATCTTCTTACAAAACATCCAAAGGTGATCAAGCTTCTGCAAAAGTTAATGATCAAAATGTTGGAACTCTTCATTTTGAAATTGTTTCATTCAGAATCTAAAGCTTTTTCACACAAAAATCTGTGAATCTTTCTATGCCTAACACAAAACATATCATGTATTTCATTCAAATTCAACTTAAAAGAGGCTCGTCGATGTCGAACTCACTCTCGGGGCGGTTTCGGTTGGCATAACCTTCCTTCCGTTTCGCCCATAGCACGAAGTAGAGCCCGGTGAACATGAGGAACATACCAACAAGGCTGCAACCATAGCCAAATATCAACATTATGCTCCAAACGCCTGCTTAACCACGATGACGATGACGGCGACAACGATAACGACAATCAAAAACGGTAACAATTTACCTTCCAATCTTGATGGGTTCTCCCAAGGTGAAAACTGAGAGAACGAGTGAGCAAACGGTTCCAATCGGACTAAACATCGACACCAAAACGGGCCCTCGTTTCTTCATCGCCCACCCGTTGAAGCTCACGCAAGCCCCGCTAACGGTTCCGCTCTTCTCGTCACCAACATTTGTAAAAACATACATCAATATGCACCCAATATGTACTAAGAATGATCTTAAAATACCACAGAATTGAATGCTGCTTACTAGAACACAATAGGCTATCAACTTTTCAACACTCAGATATGACCAACCAATTTCAAGTTTCTGATATAGAGATATGTGTATAACTACGGTTATGAGCACTCCAACGAGCGACGTTATCGCACACAACGACATCGGTGTCGGGAAATCTCCTAGTGTCGATGCCTGTCGAACGTCACATGATTCAAAATCTCGAAAAGTGGATCTTGTCGATCATCACAAGATATGTGCAATAATAGTTGACATACCTGAAGAACAACTACGCTAGACAAAACGACTACCGCCGAGACAAGATACACGCAACCGACGATCTTTTGTTCATCAAACGCTTGATCCGTCAGACGTCGTCCGACATTATCATTTGCAGCTGCATCCGACAAAGTGCTGTGCATTATACTCATGGTGAATGCGCCTATCACACAGAGAAATGTACCTAAAAGCTTGATCTTGCTATAGATACAACTTAGCCGAACCTTTTCTAATCTGCATCAATGAAACTGTCTCTTATTATTGAACACGAAAAAACTCGATAACGAACAGAAAGTTAATTCAATGTACCTAAAGATCCAAGCAATAACAAAAATGAGTCCCGGGGCGAGATTCGGCATCGCAGTCGCTACCGAAGGCGAAGTTAGCTGTATTCCTTTAAGAAAAAGGGACTGAAACAATGTAACCCTGCAAATGTTACAATAATTCAAGCACATTTCATAGCTAAAGAACCTAAAAATGGTATGAAAATTGAGAATTCTTGCTTACCCTCCAAAGGATATGAGAAGAATCTGAGTTATCAACTTTAGACTAAGTTTGGTCGGCCAATTCGACCTGCAAAACCCGTGAACAAAGCCTCGTTTGATAACCATTTAAAATGTGGTTTTATCGAGCAAAAAAACAAAATCGTTATCGAACGAGAGAGAAGACGAACCGTTCGAAATAAACAGCAACGGGAGAGACAATGAGAAAAGTGAAGAAGGTTGTGAAGATGATGAGAGTTAATGGATCAATGCTTAAAGACATGAGAAAGCTCATGAAAACAGAGTTCCCTGCATACACAAACTGCACGGCCACCAACCCAGACATGATACCAAAGTCTTCCATTGATTTTCTCTTTCTCTTTCTCTTCCTCCAAACAGAAATCACAGAAGAAAATTTTGTGTATGCCTTTTTAAAGCTTCCTTTTCTGTTCTTCCATGGTTTCTCATTGTGTTTGTTCTTGAAAAGCCTTCGCTTTCCAATCAATTTTTGCAGTTATTTTCTTCGCTTTTTCCTTGCTGTTCTTTTTGTTTTCTTCCCAACAGTCAAGGATGTCCGTTTTCCTTGCTTATATTAGCAATGTCTCCCAAAAGGATTGGGAATTGTTGGGTGAATTGAATTTGCTTCTCACCCATTTGAGCTTTTTTTGGTTACCTATATTCTCTCCGTCTCGACCAACTATAATTAGTAGTCTTAGTCTCTTCTCGACGAACTATAATTAGTAGTCTTAGTCTCTTCTCGAGAGATGTTTGGCTTTCTATTTCAATTCTTATCTCATAAAATTCCCATTTTATATTGTAAGGACGAAGACAGGAATTTCTTAGAGTAAAGTTAACGAGGATCAGGTTCCCTAATAATTCTTTTTCCATCTAATATATATTCTTAAAAAAATATCTAATAATATTTCATAAGCAAAAATATAATATAATGTTGGACATAAAAATGAGCAAGACAGAGCAGGGTGAGGATTTTGGCAAGGTTAGTGTTAGGGACGAAGATGGGGACAACCCTGCTTAGTTAATAGAAAGAAATTTCCTCCGACCATCTCCTTATTCTCCGTATAAATAAGAATTGCCGACTCGTTTGAGGCAGTTAAATGAACATCTCTAATCATGATGGGTAAGGTCGTGTAATGTAATTTCTTAAGGTGTTCATAATTTAGTTAACCATGTAGGTATCTCTAATCATGATAGGTGATGGGTAAGGTCGTGTAATGTAATTTCTTGAGGTAGTTCATAACTTATTTAACCATGTAGATAAAATTATACAATTCTGTCAAAGATGGATGGGCCAAATACTTCCATCTTAGAATACACTGCGTTAAAAGGATAAGATGCATCTATTCACATTTTCAAGCATTTGAGTGGGTCTGTTGATCTATACACGTGGGCGAATGAATGCTTGCCCAAAGATGTAAAACCTGATAGCATCACATTTATTAGCATTCTACTAAATGCCAATAGGATGAAAGATGTAAAACCTGATAGCATCACATTTATTAGCATTCTACTAAATGCCAATAGGATGAAAGATGTAAAACCTGATAGCATCACATTTCTTAGCATGTTACTAAATGCCATTAGATGAAAGATGTAAAACCTGATAGCATCACATTTCTAAGCATTCTACCAATGGGAGATCAGATCATGATGCAGTACTTCAAACAAACAAACAAACAATTGAGGATTATGGTATCAAACCAACTACTGAGCATTGTTGAACTATGGTTGGGCCGATGGGACAAATAGGGGGATGTATATAGAAAAGGGCAAATACACAAACCAGAGGGTGGTTCGAGTGGATCGGTTCGGCGAGCTCTTTTGGGGTGCCTGTGTCGCTCGTAGGGATTTAAAACTGGCAGAGGTAGCAGAAAGTAATCAAATTGGGAGCTGCAGATGATTATAGATTCTTTTTCCTTTTGCATAAGCTTTGAAGATTTCCCATACAGATGACATTGATGATTTTAAAAGGAACCCATTAACAGAACTAAGATCATGAATGACAATATACTGGCCAATGATTGTACAAGATTTCAATGCAAAATTTTCCCAACCCTTGGTGTTATAATCTCTTAAGCTCATAGTACAAAGTATGCCATTCATCATTTTGTAGGCTGCTTGTTCTAGTAGTAAGAAAAACAGCCGCCATTGTTTTACAAGATATATTGTTTTCCATGGAAGTCAAAAGAAAATAATATGATGTGTATCTCAATAAATAAGAAACATACTTATCTATGACACAGATCAAACATTTATGACCCACAACAATGGCGAAAAATATTGTTTACCGAGTTGCCATGAGAACTAGAATCACTATATTCTTAGTTCAACATATTCTGAATATGGAATAATCAAAATTAGTTAAACAAATTGAGCAGAATTGGTCATAGTACTTAAAAGAAATCCACTAAGCCATTGCTGACATCCCTTTGTCACTGCAGTGATCTGCCCAATTAAGTCACCTTGGAACGGATAAACCTAGCTCTGCAGCCACAGAATACAAGTACAAAAATAAGGAAGATATGCTACGAATGTAAGTAATAGATAGAGCAGGAATGGAGTCCAAAATGCAATATGATTCATTTCATATCTCATTCAAGAAAACTGATGCGGCAATCTAGTTCTACAGTAACAAAAACAATCCATAAATTATTGTCAACAATGCCAACTGATATATGATCCTTAAGTAATATGGATTTTTCTCGAGTTAGATAGTCGTCCCGTAAGATTAGTAACGAGAATAGTCAAGGTTTGCTTGGCACAGAACTAAAGGAGTATGATATGGGCATCATTAAATGTGCAAACCAAAAGCACCAAGAACTAACATCTATGGAACCTTTACACATCCCTCAGAAGTGACATTTCTAGATTAGTGAAGTATAGCGTGACTGGCCCACCTTCAAAAACAGCAAATATGTCTCACGTACCATCAAATGCATCTGGGGCAATGAGAAGTTAGGTCATATAGATTATTTGATAAAAGAAATTAATGGGTTGAATGATAAGAACAATCATAAGAGTATTTGTGAGCCATAACTTCGAAGGTACAATCTTTTAAGCTCGCTACACACAATTATTGTAAGCAAAAATGATGCCGTTCATAAAACAAACAACGGTTAGTTCATATAACGGAATTAACTAAACTATAGACTGGATCATCCCCTTATTCTAACATCATGAACTCCATGAGAACTGAATAGATTCTTGTCGAGATAGTTTTCTTCAGGATGATGAGAACTAGATTGCAGACATAAAGCTGATTTATGGGGAAACCCAATCTGTCATTCCGTTCTCTTAAATTTGGTAACCGACTTTTCAAGTCAAAAGTTTTCCATAGGAGACTCTTAAGATTTAAAGATTCAGGAAATGACTACTGCTGAATAGAGAGTATGTAACAGTTCCATTTTTTATATGGTAATTAAAAGTGGTAACGAGCCATCGCTGACAGATCATTAGTTCCTTGCAAGTTATAATAATAGGAATCTGAATATCTTCGACATTTTAGGGCTACTATGAGATAATTAGTTTCATACTTGATATCGATATACTGCACCATAATAGGAAAGCTCCACAAACTTCCAATCTATTTCTTTCAAGCATATTGACAATTGCTATTATGTGCCTGCAGGAACCAAATACTCCAGTCAGTTTCAAGGTCCCCAGTCAAGAACCAAAGTCATTCCATTCATTCTCTCCTTATTGTTCTAGTAATTAATTTTACTTGAGACAAAGACCAGTTGAACTGGGGTACAAAAGTTGAAACCAATAAAGAAAGAAACCAAAAAAGGGAGAACCAAAACTAGGATGGTTTCTCTTCCTGGAATGGTCAACTTATAAACGATCTAGCTTCAGTTTGACTTCCATTTTTATACAAGTTGACCAAAAACTTCCTAAAGCATCAGTAGCAATCCAGTACTCTAAACTTCTAAACTATAATTGTACCAATTTATGCCAGAAAGNAAAAAAAAAAAAAAAAAAAAAAAAAAAAAAAAAAAAAAAAAAAAAACATTAAATTGTAAGATCATGGAACATGGTTGATACTTCATACACAATGTGCACGATTTGCGGAGCAATGCACCAATGAAAACTACAACAAAAATCAGAAGATGCCATCACAAAAATACTGACATACAATTGCAGAGCAAGAAAAGGAAAAGTCTACAGGTAATGCATAAAAAAGCTACTCACAATTCAAAAGAAAGTAGAATATTTCATGTTAGATGCCAGGAGAGGGTCAGCAGAGAGTAGTACCCTGAGAAAGCGCACGACAACTCCTCGAATTTGTGCTCAGACAGGAAATCATTCTCGCTCCAGCAACCGCGTTGTGAAAAGGCAAAAGCGATTGAACGCATCCCAGCTCCGACGGAGACCTAGCAGAAGTAGAACCAATCAGAAAAATAAAGAAGTGCAACGACATAATTTACAGAAACAAGGAGAAATAAAAGGATAAAGAGAAATACCTGGCGAGAGAGAATCGGCTAACGGAAGGTGCAGAGGATTTAGGCGGCAGAGGGAACGAAGAAGATGGAGATTTGGCCGGAGAAGCTGTACGGAGAAGTGTTCTGAAGGAAGATTGGGAGATTCTGCTCGCAATTCTTCGGCAAGCAGAAGCCATGAAAGAAAAAAGAGGAGATCTGGAAATTCTACTGGACACGACTGAACTGAAGGGGTTAAGGGTTTTAGAAACTGTAATAAAATAAATTTGATTTTATTTATTTATTTATTTATTTACAGAGAGAAATGGGCTGGGCTGAGTCGCCTTCAATTGGGCTTTACATTCAAGGCCCTGAAACCATTTTGTTTTATATGGCTAATATTAATTCAATTTTCATATGATAATAAAAAAATTTTAGTTAGAGATGTTGATTCTACTAGAATTAGGATTTGTTTGGACGTGACTGAGAGACAGAATCAAGAACATTTCTTTATTATATTATTGTTCTGCGTGAACTGGGTTTAGAATGTCGTGAGACAGTTCGATCCATATTCCGTGTGGGCATTAGAGTATTGAGAGGACCTTTTCCTAGTACGAGAGGACCGGAAGGGACGCACCTCTAGTGTACTAGTTATTGTGCTCACGATAAACACTAGGTAGCCAAATGTGGAGCGGATAACTGCCGAAAGCATCTAAGTAGTAAGTTCATCCAAGTTGAATATATATATATACACGTTTTTTTTACTATATTGAAAAAAATAATAATTAATTTTGAGACTCTAGTGGTAATATTTAAACGAAAGATTACATTGTGGATTTTTTTAATTGCTAAAGCGTGTAATATTAACATTTAAATTTTTAAAAATTATGTTTATATTTTCTTAAGAAATGTATTGATTTATTAAGAATTTTTANATAAAAGAAATTAATGGGTTGAATGATAAGAACAATCATAAGAGTATTTGTGAGCCATAACTTCGAAGGTACAATCTTTTAAGCTCGCTACACACAATTATTGTAAGCAAAAATGATGCCGTTCATAAAACAAACAACGGTTAGTTCATATAACGGAATTAACTAAACTATAGACTGGATCATCCCCTTATTCTAACATCATGAACTCCATGAGAACTGAATAGATTCTTGTCGAGATAGTTTTCTTCAGGATGATGAGAACTAGATTGCAGACATAAAGCTGATTTATGGGGAAACCCAATCTGTCATTCCGTTCTCTTAAATTTGGTAACCGACTTTTCAAGTCAAAAGTTTTCCATAGGAGACTCTTAAGATTTAAAGATTCAGGAAATGACTACTGCTGAATAGAGAGTATGTAACAGTTCCATTTTTTATATGGTAATTAAAAGTGGTAACGAGCCATCGCTGACAGATCATTAGTTCCTTGCAAGTTATAATAATAGGAATCTGAATATCTTCGACATTTTAGGGCTACTATGAGATAATTAGTTTCATACTTGATATCGATATACTGCACCATAATAGGAAAGCTCCACAAACTTCCAATCTATTTCTTTCAAGCATATTGACAATTGCTATTATGTGCCTGCAGGAACCAAATACTCCAGTCAGTTTCAAGGTCCCCAGTCAAGAACCAAAGTCATTCCATTCATTCTCTCCTTATTGTTCTAGTAATTAATTTTACTTGAGACAAAGACCAGTTGAACTGGGGTACAAAAGTTGAAACCAATAAAGAAAGAAACCAAAAAAGGGAGAACCAAAACTAGGATGGTTTCTCTTCCTGGAATGGTCAACTTATAAACGATCTAGCTTCAGTTTGACTTCCATTTTTATACAAGTTGACCAAAAACTTCCTAAAGCATCAGTAGCAATCCAGTACTCTAAACTTCTAAACTATAATTGTACCAATTTATGCCAGAAAGAACGTCAAAAAAAAAAAAAAAAAAAAAAAAAAAAAAAAAAAAAAAAAAAAAAAAAAAAAAAAAAAAAATGAATTTGTGCTCAGACAGGAAATCATTCTCGCTCCAGCAACCGCGTTGTGAAAAGGCAAAAGCGATTGAACGCATCCCAGCTCCGACGGAGACCTAGCAGAAGTAGAACCAATCAGAAAAATAAAGAAGTGCAACGACATAATTTACAGAAACAAGGAGAAATAAAAGGATAAAGAGAAATACCTGGCGAGAGAGAATCGGCTAACGGAAGGTGCAGAGGATTTAGGCGGCAGAGGGAACGAAGAAGATGGAGATTTGGCCGGAGAAGCTGTACGGAGAAGTGTTCTGAAGGAAGATTGGGAGATTCTGCTCGCAATTCTTCGGCAAGCAGAAGCCATGAAAGAAAAAAGAGGAGATCTGGAAATTCTACTGGACACGACTGAACTGAAGGGGTTAAGGGTTTTAGAAACTGTAATAAAATAAATTTGATTTTATTTATTTATTTATTTATTTACAGAGAGAAATGGGCTGGGCTGAGTCGCCTTCAATTGGGCTTTACATTCAAGGCCCTGAAACCATTTTGTTTTATATGGCTAATATTAATTCAATTTTCATATGATAATAAAAAAATTTTAGTTAGAGATGTTGATTCTACTAGAATTAGGATTTGTTTGGACGTGACTGAGAGACAGAATCAAGAACATTTCTTTATTATATTATTGTTCTGCGTGAACTGGGTTTAGAATGTCGTGAGACAGTTCGATCCATATTCCGTGTGGGCATTAGAGTATTGAGAGGACCTTTTCCTAGTACGAGAGGACCGGAAGGGACGCACCTCTAGTGTACTAGTTATTGTGCTCACGATAAACACTAGGTAGCCAAATGTGGAGCGGATAACTGCCGAAAGCATCTAAGTAGTAAGTTCATCCAAGTTGAATATATATATATACACGTTTTTTTTACTATATTGAAAAAAATAATAATTAATTTTGAGACTCTAGTGGTAATATTTAAACGAAAGATTACATTGTGGATTTTTTTAATTGCTAAAGCGTGTAATATTAACATTTAAATTTTTAAAAATTATGTTTATATTTTCTTAAGAAATGTATTGATTTATTAAGAATTTTTAACAATTTTTTTAATAAATATTATATTGATAAATAAAACTTTAAAAATACCTTATCTTTTTAAAGAGTAATAATAAATTATGAAAAAATAAGCGACAAATTTTACGGAGATATGAAATGAAATAGGCGGTAGGGTTGGGGACGGGGAAGACTTTCCGTCTTCGCTCGTGAATATCTCTATTTTAAATAATTAAAGATATATTTTAAAAAAAATTATCACATAAAAAATAATTTTAATTATTTCAAAATTACTCTCAAACATGTTCTTAACTACAATGTCAAAATATTTATTCGTTTTACCTTTACTTATATTCGACTTAAATATTGTTACGTAGCATATCTATTCTGTTATTATTATTATTTACTTTAAGACGTGAAAATGACATTTCCATTCATATAAAATTAAATAACTATAAAAAGAATATATATTTGAAATATTCGACTATATTAAATTTTAAATTTTATATTAATCAGATTAAAATTGATTTGAACGTGGGAGCCTCTTTGCGTTCTCCGGAAGTCATATTATATAGAGAAATAATTATTTTTATTTTAAAAAAATATAGACCTTACAATTTTGAATAATCATTGGTTAATATATAATTACTTGGGTTCATTCACGTGGATTAAAATAATTTGTTTTAAAATAAATTATTTTCTGGAGAAATTATTTTTTATTTTTTTAAAAACGGATTATTTCTAGAAGAAGATACCAATCTATTGTCATGAATGCAACTATCTCCACTATCTACACGCATTAAATATTGTTAAGAATAATTGAGATTCGGAAGCAATGACATGGTTTGGAAGCTATTGAAAGTAGGAAGTTGGGGTTATTGTGATACTGGATTGGACTTATCACGATGGATGATCGTGGCTGTAAAGGCTTCACTGATTGAGTTAGTTGATGAACTGCAGTTGTAAAGACTGATTGAGTTAGTTGATGAATTGCTGCGCTTGGTGGTGTGTTGGATGATGCATCGTCCTCCTCGATCGCATCATGACACTCTTCTATATTGGCTCGCATATGGCCAGATGGGCATCTCTTGAGGGACGCCCCTTTGCTTGTCATGGCGTGAGGGTCACAACCTACTCTCTTCATAGTATGGTTGTGACATTCTCCCCCACTTAACTTAGTCATCGTCCTCGATGACTTACTTGAGTCACAATCATATTGCAGATTGTGACGTAAAGACTGATTAAGTTAGGGTTTGGTTGTAGGTCTAATACCAAACCCTAACTCAAGAGGAAAATTTTGATATTTAAGAATGTCAAGATCGATGCTCTGATACCATGTTAAGAATGATTACATACATTCGATCAAATTCTATTTCTCATTCTTAACAAATATATTGTGATTATTTTTCTCGTAATTTAAATTAAAAAATATATTCATTTTTGGATGTCTTTGTAGTTTCGTAGGATCTTCCCTCGATCTTCGAGGCTCACAACATAAGCACGGTAAAACACAACGTATCCAATAATTGTGGTGTATTCCACTAGAGACCTAGCTCGCCCATTTCTCGAACTTGATTCGGGACTCATCAGACAAACCATGACAAAAATTAATACTGACATTTCTCCTTAAATTCTCTAACTAGTACGAAAATCTGTATCATGACATTTTTCGATCATGGCCACTACCTTTTTTAGGAGCCGGATCTTTTTAAAGAATAAATTGTAATTAATAAAAGAAAAAACGTATAAAATTTAGCTTTATGGAAAGGAATCATAATCATGACTAACTTTTGCTTTTTAAAAAATAAAGTTGCAGCTAGAAACTCAAGCTTAATGAAAATAAAAGTAAATTAATGAATGAAAATTGTCCTTTTATTATTATTTTTTAATTTTTAATTTTTAATTTTATGAAAAAGGTTGAAATTCTCCTGATGGTTGTCTAAATTTTATTTTTAATTTTGAGTTTGTTTTGTTCTTATTCATTTTTATATTTTATTTTTTTAAATAAAATTGAGTGATTGTAACTCGAGGTAAATAAATCAAATCATAACAACGTTAGAATTTGAGTTGGTAATATTGCATCGAACAATTTTATATAACTATAATGACTCGTTCGAAGTTTGAATTACAAATTGTCAAGCACTAACNTTTTTTTTTTTTTTTTTTTTTTTTTTTTTTTTTTTTTCATTTTTTCATTCTTAAGATATGGGCACTACACGAGAATTTCAATGTACTAAATTTCAAAATATATTAAATTCATAAATATTTAAATATAAGTATTAGTTTGCGATAGTTAAATGTAATTTCAGATATTCAAAACATAACCACGGTTAAATATAAGTATGATCAGAAATAATTTATTTATTAGATGATCAATAACCGTTAAGATATAAGTTGTAATTGATGTAAATGGTATGAGATTGAGTTGTCATAATTCTTATTTATTTTTGGTCATTGTTATTTTGTATCTGCGATACACAATTGGGAGGAACTTTGGTAAGAGAGACTCTTAGTATGAGAGTACGAGAGATACACGTCTAAAGACTTTAGTTATAGCGATTGACCACCACCAGTGGATATAGGGGGAATTTATTCTCTTCGGACCACGTAAATCTTTGTGTAGGTTTGTTTAATTTATGTTTGTGGGTGTGTGAGTATAGTCGATTTTGCTTCCGCTTCCGGTACAACAATTGTGTATTAGTATTTTTTGTTGCGGCATTATATAAACAACAATTGATATCATAGCACATCCATGAGGTTAAGTCTTTCACAATACCCCAAATACCACAACCGGAAGCTCATATACCACTTGTTGTACCCAAATGCCACAACCTTTAAATGCTTGATATCCAATTGTTGTAGCGGAGTGCCACAACAAAAATGCTCTGATACCACTTGTGGTGCGCCGATGCCACAACTTTCAAATGCTCTGATACTATTTGTTGTGCCACAATGATGCCACAAACCTTCAAATGCTTTGATACCACAACCTTCAAATGCTTTGATACCACTTGTTGTGCCGAAATGCCACAACCTTCAATGCTCTAATACCCAATTGTTGTAGCGGAATGCCATAATAAAAATGCTCTAATACCACTTGCTGTGCGCCGATGCCACAACCTTCAAATGCTCTGATACCAATTATTGTGCTGAAATGCCACAACCTTCAATGCTCTAATACCCAATTGTTGCAGCGGAATGCCACAACAAAAATGCTCTAATACCACTTGTTGTGCGCCGATCCCACAATCTTCAAATGCTCTGATACCATTTCTTGAGTCGTAATGATACCACAACCTTCAAATGCTCTGATACCACTTGTTGTGCCGAATAACCACAACCTTCAATGCTTTAATACCCAATTCTTGTAGCGGAATGTCATAACAAAAAATGCATTGATACCCAAATGTTGTAGCGGAATGCCACAACCAAAATACTCTGATACAAATCGTTGTAGCGGAAGCGAAAGCAATATCAATCACACTCATACACCCACTAGCATAAATTAAACAAATAGACACAAAAATTTACGTGGTCGAGAGAATAAATTCTCTTGCATCCACGAGTGGTAGCCAATCAGTATAAACAAAATGTTTACCAAATGTATCTCTCACATTCTCACGCTTATTTCAACAAAAGTTGCTCCTCAATTGCCTCTAGTCAAATACAAAATAACAATGACTTGATATGACTTCACACTTCAAAACATTGCTAAACACGCCTTTATAGGCCGACCTAATTGAAATTTACCTTATGATATTTTATATAATTTAGTATAATTTATTTTACCAAACTTATAATTTTGCATTTATTAAATGTATTAAATTAAATTATAAATTTGAACAATTAAGGAAATTAAGATTTTCCTATCATCATAAAATTATTATAAATAGTCCCGTCTATATAATTCGACTATTTAATAAATATAGAGAATAATTCTAAATTTGCAATTTAATAAAAAAATGAAATTGGAAAAAAAAAAAGGAATGAAATGTCAAATTTGCCCTCATATAAAATGGAAACTCCCAGAAGGGCGTCGGCAAAATTGGACTGCCGTCAGTCAGGTGAGTGATCTTCATCGGGCATCGGGTTTCCTTATTAGCCGGACTGAAAAATTCTCTCTTTCTTCCCATTTTCAGTCATTGATCGCCTTCGCATAAATCTCCATTTCTCTTTCCGCCATTTTCACTCTCATCTCATCTCTCCGTCCCTTTAATCTCTTCTCTTCGTCTTCAACAATTTCAATTCTCCTCTGTAAATCCCATTTCTCCTCCCCCATTTTCTCTGCTCCGATTCAATCACACGCTCTGTTCAGGCCGATCACGATTTCTAGGGTTTCTACTTGAAGTTTAACGGCCACAGAGCCCTAGTTTCCACGCCCTCGCGCTCGCATTTGCATCAACATTGTTTGCATTATTGTCGTCCCCAATCGGTTACGTTTTTGTTTTGTTTTTTTTTTTCTTTTCTTTCTCGCATTCTTCGTAAACTCAGAACATTTGGTTCGAGTATGGGTATTGGTGTTATTAGGCTTGTGTAATTAGGCTGGAGGTGGGTTTGAATGGGCGTGGTGAAAGCTTGGAGGTTTAGCTTGATATCAGGGAACCTGGCTCTGTTACAGCCGCAGGATAGTGGGAAAGGTTATGCTGTTAGTAGCAAGAATGTACTGTCGAGATCAACGTCGGCGCAGAGGAAGGCGACGTTTTCATGGTCGATGTTGTGTGGTTTGATGCTCTTTGCGTTAGGTTTAATTTCGTTGTTTACGGGTCATGTTGCTTCTGATCTTGAATGGTACTCTCAGCACTTAGTCAACCAGAGGCTCTACTCGGCGCTGGTAATTGTAGTTTGTTTATCCTTACACGTTAAATGCTGTGGGAAATTGTGTGGGTTTTACTCTTTAGAAGAGGGGGTTTGTTGGCCGACAGTTCATTGAAGTTCATCATTGATCTGAATTTTCAGGAGGGAGCTCGTCATAGGCCGATCAATATCTGGGAGTCTAAGCTTTCGAAGAACTATTATGGATGCAGCAAAAGAAGCCCACGTTTTGGTTGTAAGTTAACATGGTTACCATCGCTCTCTGTAGGATTTTGGCATTGCTTTTGTAATTTTGAATAGTTTATACATTTTGTGATCTCATTTGAAAAATTTTGGTTACCTGAAGATGTCAAGTGCAAAAACTTAAACTCCTATTATGGCTTGTAGTTAAGGTTTTATTTCTTCTTGACTATATTTTTCTTGATTTCGTGGGGTATTTTGGAGTGCTGGCTTAACACCTCTATTATTTCCTCATTCCTCATTTTATTTGGTACTAGTTGAATAGACCAACAGAAACAGGACGCTAATGTTTTTTCTTCTTGTATGGCTATCTTCATGCCACCCAAGTTTTTGTTCTTAAAACTCTTCGTTCAACATGTTAGGAAGATTACTTCTTACCAAGAATCGCCTATTTACGTTTCCTTCCTCTCTAATTAGATATTTTTGCAACTACTTTAACTGCCTACTAACCTTTTTGTCGTGCGCTTCAGTGCAAAACTTTTTCAAAGAACATCTAGCTTTAGATACTTTTTTCAAATTTAAAATTGAATGGATTGTATTAAGAATTTAGACTCCTCGATCTATAGCATGGTTGTTGGTTCAGTTGCTAATAATTAGTTAATCAGTTGGTTAGCATTTGACAGTCAGTTCCTTACTTCCTTTCTTTTCCATGAAATCTTGGTTTCTTATCAAAAGAAAGGTTAGTCTGCTTAACTGCCAAATTGGCACTCTTTAAACTTCTCAGTGCATACCTACATACACGATTCATTCCTTTGATATGTCTAGAATCTGATGTCGGAGTGTACTTGCTTATTGCTAATACTGTGATTTGAAATTCAGCTGCTGTTAGCGAGAAGTCTTCAAATGGCTACTTGCTTATTGCTTTATGCCTACATGATTCATTCCTTCGATATGTCTAGAATCTGATGTCGGAGTGTACTTGCTTATCGCTAATACTGTGATTTGAAATTCAGCTGCTGTTAGTGAGAAGTCTTCGAATGGCTACTTGCTTATCGCTACGAGTGGAGGCTTGAATCAGCAGAGAACAGGAGTAAGTGGTTTTCTTTCTTTCTTTCTGTTACAATTTTATGTCGGAGTGTAGAAGGGAAAATCTAATGGCTAATTAAGGGTCAGCCAATCTAAAAATGGAATCAATGAAACAAAGTTGTATTTCATGTTTTCAAATATGTGTTTGATTGTAGATTTAGAAATTGGATTCCAGTTTAAACAATGATTCAAAATTCGTTCTATAATATATTTATAGACCATGAAACTAGTTGTAGCTGGAAAACTAAATATTAGGTTGAATTAAACCATTATTAATTAATTTATATACATATTTTTTTTGTTATAATTTTTTTATAATTATTATTTTACAATATCTTATAACTTATAATATATTATATTATACATTTTTCTTAACTTAACAAAAATAAATTGAGTTTATAACACAAAATACCATCTTTATTGAAGTTTTATCTTTTTTGGTACAATGGAAACATAAATGTTGTTTTTAGAATTTTCACTATCTGGATCGTAGAACCTGGAAACAATTCTTGAAAACACGTCTACCAAATATATATTTATCGAACTCAGTGAATTAGAAAACATAGAACAAAATCTAGGTTTCATACATAACGAGCCCTAAATTCTTTTACCTTATCATGATTGAGTTGTCATCTTTGTTCATCAACATCAGGTTCCAAAAGATTCTTGTGTCAAAATTTTCCTAAATTGTTCCAAAATTTTTATTATCTTCGAATTGATGTGGATGTATTTCTTTTTCTTAGATAACAGATGCTGTGGCAGTTGCACGGATCCTTAATGCTACACTTGTGGTACCTGAATTAGATCATCATTCCTATTGGAAGGACGATAGGTAATTAAAGATGAATGACCCTTGCATTGAAGCTTTAACCTTTTTCTATTTTTAATTATAGTAATTGTTAATGCAAAACTGTCTTGGTATGCAGTGACTTTGTCAACATTTTTGATGTTGGTCTGTTCATTTCCTCCCTCTCAAACGATGTGACTATTGTGAAAAGAGTTCCCGATAAAGTCATGCGTGCCATGGAGAAACCTCCCTATACTATGCGTGTCCCTAGAAAGTCAGAGCCTGAATACTATCTTGATCAAGTTTTGCCTATACTTTTAAGGAGACGTGTAAGGCCCTTCTCCAACATTTTGCTGATGCATTCAGAGCTATTTTTCTTTAAAAAGTATTTTTTAATTAAAATTTTTAGGGTAATTAATTGTTACGTACATTGTCTTTGACAAGTAATTTTGTGCATGCCACTTCAAGATATTTCTATTTAAAAGCCACATGCTTTCAACCATGGGGTACTAGTGTTGGAATTTATTGTGGTGACAATAAAATATCAGTGTTGCAGATTATCTCTTGCCATGTTGAATTTCAGTTTGAGGTCATTTTCCAAAGGGGTGAAATTCATTGATGTGAATTTGCAGGTTGTCCAGTTGACAAAGTTTGATTATAGACTTTCAAATATGCTTGATGAAGAGCTACAGAAGTTGCGTTGTCGGGCTAATTATCATGCTTTGAGATTCGTAAAACCTATAGAAGATCTCGGTCACAGACTTGTGAAGAGAATGAGAAATATGGCAAAACGTTACATTGCCATTCACTTGAGGTTTACTCTTACTTACTCTATTCAGAATTTTGTTCCTATATTTTGCAAAATGTTACTTAGCACTTCTTCCTACTATTGTTGTCCTGTACTTGCAGCATTGGTCTTCTAGCAATTATTTTATAGAAACTTGGCACTCGTTTATTCTCTCAATGATATTTTGGCTAATTGGAGGGCTATGATTATATGTTTCATTGATCTCTTGAATGTCNAAAAAAAAAAAAAAAAAAAAAAAAAAAAAAAAAAAAAAACCAACGGAAAAAGACAAAACTTGGCCCTTGCTACAGATACTGTGAGAAAATGGGAAGTGAACTGTGACATATGTTGTTTTAGTGTCATTCTTTTAGTAGCTGACGATTTCTGGCGTGATAAATGATTTTGATATTTTCCCCTTTTGCATTTTTATGATGGGATTTTATACAGTTTGGAGGTAGATGATTACAGATCTTTGAGCAATAGTTGGTTGAATTGGATTAAAAAACTATTGTTCCGTAGACGTTTTCTTGGATGAGAAGCTATAATCATTTTATTCTTACGTGAATGAAATTTACCAAGCCTTCCTAAAAAAATGAGCAATGAATGGAAAGATGATTGATAGACTCCCCATTTCATTTGTGCATCACACAAACGTCTGGGGAGAGCACTGAATTACATCCACATTTAGAATGGCCCCTAGGTTTTGGAAAGCGTCTGTTGCTTAACTGACGCAGCACAACACACATATATCAAGATTCCACCCGAAAGAATCATAAAGGATTTTTAAGTGAGCGTACTTTCTACTTTTGTTTGTTTGCCCTGTTAGAAAAATTCATGTAAATTTCCTCCTCTAGATCTTTGTCAATGAACGCATTTCTGTTATGTGAAGTTGTTGGAGGATTCTATCTTCATTAATTTTTGTTAACAAAAAAAAAAAAAAAAGAAAAAAAAAAAGAAAAAAGATTTTCATTAACGTATAAAAAGGAAGGAAAAAGTTCAAGGATACAAGTTCCCAATGGGAACAAAAAAAGACAATACAAGAAGAAATAAGCCTAAAAATACACGAGAATAAAACAACGAAAAACAACTAGCAAAACAAACAAAATTATAGCTCTGCAGTAAAGAAACACTTCTTGCATTGAAAGAGTTATTAGACTAATGCAAGCCCTTCAAAACCTTCCAAAACCCGCAAAACATCAAGGAAGAATCTTCAGTATGGATCTCTTAAGAAACCATCAAGAGAAAATAAAATTTTCGTCATTACTCTTCAATACACACCCTGGATCATTTTTTAAAGTGACAAGCCCTTGTTTTAATCGCAAAAAGAACAACCCAAGGGCCAGGGAAGAGGACCCCCACCCCACAAAGAGCTATGTACAAGAAAGCCTTCCCATTCGAAGATATTCTGAGAAGATTAATTACATAATAATCTTTTGTGGTTTGAAATCCACCAACAAATTGTTATGGTACATTAGCTCAAAAAATATCCACTTTAACTGATTTTTCTTCAAAGATCCACTGGCTTCTTTCTTTTCACGTGAGCCAAAGGAGCGCTCTCGTTGTCCAACACCACAAAGTTTTAGCTTTTCCCCGAAAAGATGTGCCTCTCAAACATTCAGTCATCCAATCACAAACGATATATTGAGGGGGAGAGGGCCAATTTGGGGATTTTCTTTGCAGCGTTTCAGTCATGTTCAAATTTCTATAGCTACTGGTCCAAAGAAATAGTTTCACCGACTTTGGAACTTAACTTCCAAATTAAGTTTTCAAAGGACCTTTCAATCCACTGCTTTTCCTGGTGTGGAGGAAGGCAAATTTACTAGAGAAAACAGCAGATGGGTCTATACTCTATCTAATTTTATCTGTACCAACCTCGTTCGAAAGGGTTCAATCCTTCTGATAACCTATCTCTTACTGTGAAGTTCCCAGTAAAAAATACCTATTCTGAGGCCTAAATTCCAAGTTTAATCAATGTTGTCCAAACATTCTGCAACAAAAGACTCTTTCTTTAAAGAGACTGCATTGGAAAACGTGCTGCAAAAGATCTGTCTCCTACCCAATTGTCTTCCCAGAAGTGGATCCTTTGGTTGTTTACAGATGTGAAGATCTGTTAATATTAGCGTACCTGATGCTCCTGTTGATACTTTTGCCCAGAAGGAGTTTCCTCAGAAGTCGAACTTAAGCTTCTGTGGCCTCAATTTTGGTTTCCATAGCAGTAGAGATTTAGCTCAGAAGTCAAGGAACTATCATCCAAAAAATCCCAAGTCTTGCTCCCCAGTAAGAATCTTTCTCTGTCTAGTTAGAGTATTGCAATGCCCGAAGGGACAACTTCTATAACATGAATTTTTGGCTAGGAAGAAAATTCTATGCAGTGCATATCGAGAGTGGTACAACCATAGAAACTTGTTTTGTAGCCTGGTTTTCTAGTCTACATTCATTGGCAGAATTTGTTTTTCCGTCTGTTCAACTCAAGTTATTAGTTTTTAGTCCAATATTTTTTGAAATCTTAGTGGATTGATATTTTGCTTAGAATCTTTCTCTTATCATGCGTTTTTCTATTTTTGGAGAGAGAAGGAAGTAATTTTTGTTGAAGATATGACATTTAAACAACTATTCCCTTTATCCCTCTCCCATCTCCCTTTGTTTGAGAGTTTTTTGTTCGATCTTTTGCATATGCCGATTACTTCTAAATTCCTCAAGAAAGATAGAGATTCCTCTGATTTTTTTTGTTTATTTAAGTTCAGGTCTCAACAAGGATGGTTTCTTGTAAGTGTTGTTTTGCCTTCCACAGGGGTTAGGAAGAGACTCAGTATTCCAGTTTGTCCAAATAAGGAAGGATGACGAGGTTNGGGGGGGGGGGGGGGGGGATGGAATACTTTCTTCTAAGGAGCCTTCACAACAACAATTGTTTAATATAATTCGCAAGGAAATGGTGAGTTCTAGTTGAAGTTATGTTGAGTCAGAAAGGACACATTCAAAGGTTGTTCCGGGCAATGGCAATTCCTTAATTTAGCCCCAAGTAAAGTTTCAAATTTCTTCTACCGTACGGGTGAGCAAAGAAAAGAAGTGGTAGAAGTTGATTTTAGCAATCTCTTTGTGGTCTCAAAATCTTATGCTCACAATTCTTGGAACGAAATTCATCGAATTCTCGAACATTATCTTGAACCAATTAATCATCAACCTCTTCTTGGCTGTAGTGTTGTTGAAGGGTATTGGTGATGATTTTGGATTACTATTCAATGAAAAAATGAAAATTAATTGGGGATTATCACTTAAAGTTGGAAATTGGTCCAATGAAAAACATTATTTACCCGAAGGGCTATAATGGTTGGATTTCACTATCAAACTTACCTTTGATCTATTCAAAGAAACACGTCTTTGAAGCAGTTGGAAAACAGCCAAGGGGTTTGGTCGTTATCTTCTCACAAACCCTTAATCTTCTCGATTGTTCATCTGCCCACATTGAAATAAAATAAATAAATAGATCCTTGTGGTCACCAACACAATAAAATCAAGAGTTAATTAGGCTAGAAATACTTTCTCTAATGGCAACATTTATGGATGAATCTATCTCTCATCATAAAAAAACAAAACACTATTAATGATAATGAACAAAGTAAACAACCATCTTCAACGGGTTTATTAAAGGGAATTAATGTATCCAGCTTTGTTGATACATCCGAGAGTCTCAGAGGTTTTTAATGGTGCCTTCGTCCCTATTCTTGATAATGATTCAAATTCAGTTGTGACTACTAATGATCCAAGTGTTAGTAAGGAAGGAAAAGGCTCCTTTTCAAGGCCCCCTTATTTGTTCTCTGACTCAACAAGCCTTCTAAGTGTTCAAGAAGTTAAGAATTGTTTTACTGAAATTTATTCCTTGTTTTATTCTCGGAAAAAGGGGGTGACTCTTTGATTTCAACCATTTTGTGGAATTCTAAGTTTAGTTTAGGTACAATTGAAGAAATCTTGTTCAAGTCTTTTGGCCCCTCCACTTAAGAAAATAACCATTCGAAATAAAACATTAATTGAGCCCACACAACAAGGTTCTCTTAATCCTTGCACTCTGTCTAAAGGTTCTATCGGTGATTCAGAAATAACATTTGAAAGGGGAATTTTTCATCCAGAAAAAGACCCCTCTGCGTGTAGGTCACCCCACATCATTGCTTGGATGGATGACTCTAATGTGGCATCAATAGTCAGCATGGGCAGCGTGGAATTAGACTTGTAGCCTATGGAGAATTTTTTTTATATATTAATATTGAAGGTTCATTCGCAAACACTTTTGGATTAATTTTTCAAGATGATGGTAGGAGTCTCATCCCCTATTAATTTCTCACCTCTTCTTCAGTTGATTATCCGTCCAATTCAAATTCTATTCCTATCAAAGTAAAAACTGACAACAAATTTAGTAGGCACTCACAGTTTTCTCAAGTTTCTCAAGATGGTAGCAAAAGTCAATAATAGTCATTTTTTTTCTATAGGGATTTGTTTTATTCGGTCCACAAAAATTTCTTGTTCATGGTTGTCTTTGTTATTTTTAATTTTTCTTTTTCACTCCCTTTGGCTTCCTTTGGGAGTTTATCTCGTTTGACCTTTTAATCCTTTTTAGTATATCAACGAGAAGTTGTTTCTTGTAAAGAAAAAGGATAAAAAGCAAAAAAAAAAAAAAAAAAAAAAAAAAAAAAAA
>NC_036645.1:5583591-5797409 GCF_002806865.2 Cucurbita pepo subsp. pepo | reverse complement strand
AAAAAAAAAAAAAAAAAAAAAAAAAAAAAAAAAAAAAAAAAAAAAAACTGCCCTTGAGAAATTTTTTGCACCCTCTAGCGGTAACTTGGGCTAAAGTAATGGGCTTAAGTGGACAAGGCTTAATGATCAACTTCAGCAGATTTTGTTCCATGATTTTTTTTAAAGAATAGTATCCATCTGGCTGGGAGCTTTGATAAAGTACGAAGGCTAGAGATTGGATCAATAACCATCCTGCTCAGAAGAAGTCTGCCTCAAGTAGTTCTTGGACTGTGCTGTAGACTACTCTTTTCTGTTGGTGATTGTTAGTGGACCTGCGCTCGTTCTTAAATATTTTGTCAAGTCCTTGTTTTTCAAATATTTTAAATTTGATTGGCAAACAGACTCCTAAATATGCCAAAACTCCCCTTTTGGATTTATGATTTTGCGATCACCATTTTAAGATGGAGAAAACTATTCTTTTGCCTTAATTCGTCAGAGTATTTCTTTGAGTCACTTGATTAGTTAGAAATAGAAGAGTTTTCAAGGATGAAGGAAGGCCCTTCAAGCATTTTTTTGGATAGTCTCACTGATGTTACTTGATGCAAATTATGTCTGCGGACTTCTTATTGTGTGTAAGTTCTCTTTTAGCCATGAGAGAAAAATAGGTCAAGGCTTTTCTTCTCCTCTTGCAATTGCATATGTTCAGTGATATTAATTTTCTTATAGAAAACAACAAGAAGCTGTTAAATAAGAGCAAGAACACAAAAAGTAAGCAAGATATCAAATCTGAAGAGTTCATTTTCTTTTATATCAATGACGCGATACAAATTTCATTGGTCTAAGGAGAATCCACATTTTTTTTAATTGTGTTTGAAAGTTGTCTTATTCTTTTGTTACCAAATTAACCCAACAGCAAGTGCTACACTACATAAAATATGGTCATCATTTTATTTGACGGCTTGATTTTATGTTTTTCTTTATGCTCCTACTAAGTTAGTGATGTAGAGAGAATAAGGTTAATTAGGGTAATTCCTTATCCACTTTTATTCACTGTTAATACAGAGCCTCATGAATTATTCATAATTTCATTCTATTAAAGATCCTTGATCTGATTCTTGGTGAATTCTGTCCTTAAATACCTTAGGCTACACCAGTTAGTAAGACACCGTATGATTAAACATTTTTTTTAGGCTATAATGCTTTTGTTGGTTTTGATGGTTTACAAGGTAAGGCCTAAAGCATTATTAAAGAGGCTACGGCTGCTGCAGTTGTAGTTGTAGTTGATTTATCTAGGGCCAATGTTGCTCGGTAATAAAAGATTTATTGAGAAGAGCCCCATGATTGGCCAGGCCACACTTCAAATATGTTATGATTCTGTGGATGTCCATAGACATTCTTACATGTGCACGTAGATAAACTAATTAATTTATATCTGTTACTATTAGTTTTTATTTCTATATGAATGTATCCATTTTGGTTGTAGGTTTGAGCCTGATATGCTAGCCTTTTCTGGATGTTACTATGGTGGAGGTGAAAAGGAAAGGCATGAACTGGGTGAAATAAGGAAGCGATGGGCAACACTACCTGTGAGCAGTATTCTATCTGTTTTTGAGTTTTAAATACATTTGAATATTAACTATTGATCTTAAAATTTTTCTTTATTATTGCTTTTTCTTGAACTCTGTGTATTTGGACATGTACGATCGATCTAAGCAAGTGGTTGTATATAAAATTTCGGTATTGCTTTACAGGATGTAAGTGAAGAGGAAGAAAGGAAGAGAGGGAAATGCCCACTTACTCCCTATGAAGTGGGTCTGATGCTACGTGCACTTGGTTTTAGAAATGATAGTTATATTTATGTTGCATCTGGTGAAATCTATGGTGGAGAAGAAACTCTGAAGCCTCTTAGGGAACTTTTCCCAAATTTCTATACCAAGGAGATGCTTGCTGATGCAGAGCTGAAACCCTTTCTTCCATTCTCTTCCCGTCTTGCTGCCATCGACTACATTGTATGCAATGAGAGCAACGTATTTGTCACTAACAATAATGGGAACATGGCCAAGATTCTTGCTGGTGAAAGGTACCAAGCTTATTTCTTTTCTATATCTGCTGCATCATTATCAAGAATGAGATTATTGGTTAGATTGTAAAAAGGCGGTCTGTTTTGATCTTCTCTGATACCCCCTTTTGTGCTCTGCATGTGGGTATAATTCAGCCTATGGATGACTGAATTGGATCCACCATCCAAGAATATAATTCAGCCTACTGAAACTGAATATTTGTGTATCTATTCTTGGACCGTAAAAGACTGTCTTGTTCGAGAGATTGTTTTCAAACTTGTTTTTTTTTTTTTTTTTTTTTTTTTGTACAAATTATATTAGGGCAGCTCGAAAATAGATTTTTATATACTTAAATTCCTTATATTTTTCGCTATATAGCATTATTTTCCCAGGACTTCTCCTGAAATCTCTTATTAAGAACTGTTTAGTATAGAAATCAATGATTTAAATGGCTAGAGGTGCCTCACAGGCTTTTTCTCTTAAAGAGTGAAACATAAAGTGTTAGGTGATCTACAAAAATTGATAAAAACTATAACAATATTGATTGTATGAAGTACAAAAGAAGATGAAACTCACTTCTATTAATTGTCTTCTTAATTAAAGATTTCAAATTCATTCTTAATCTTGTTTATCACATGGTGTATTACCGTTGAATGTTTAAGTTAATTTTTATATCTTTGAAGAATTGACCAACAAATTGATATATAATTCTTCCCACTATTACATGAGGCCTAAGAACTTTGTAAGCCTTGAGACTGCCTTGAAAACCTTTTAAAACATTAATTGGAAGTTTTAAAGTTCCTTTGTGTATTCTTCATCTTGCCTTCCTAACACTGAACCTTGATTTGTGTATTTTAGGAGGTATTCAGGTCATAGAAGGACCATTAGGCCAAATGCAAAAAGACTCAGTGCTTTGTTCATGGAAAGGAACAAGATGGATTGGAATACATTCGCCAGAAAGGTAAAATCTTGCCAACGAGGGTTCATGGGTGAGCCTGATGACTTGAAACGGGGTAAAGAATTTCATGAATTTCCCGACTCCTGTATTTGTGAGAAACCCGTCACTGAAAAAGTAAACGAAGATGATGAAGGTAATCACCTCGATTTTCCATTGATAAATAGGCAAGGAGTAGTGGAAAAGAGAAACTTGATGGAGTTCATTTAGTTTCCACGGCATTAGAGAGAATTTTTGTCCCCTTTATGGAGAGGAAGAAAATGCATAGACGATAAGATGAGAAGAGTATCTCTATGAGGCAATTTTCATGAAGTCTGCCCTATCGTTTTCGCGCCACGGTATAGGAAGTTCGATCAAGCCTATCTTCTTCATCCATGGTACAGGAAGTTCGATCAATTGTTCATAACTTAGTCTTTTCTCTGTCAAAGAGTATATAGATATGTAGTTCTGTCCAAAACCTTCTGCTGCTGCTCTAGTCTTTTTATGCGCAAGCTAACATACCCCCGCCCCCTCCTGATTTATTTTATTAGTTTGTGGAACTATGATATATGAACTGAACCTATGTGGCACTACAACTGGAAACAGTTTGACTCGACAGCATGCTCGATACACAGCCGAATTGTGGCCAGCGTTACTGACTTCATATGATTGAACATGTCAGACATTTGTGAGCCTAAGGTAATATTGTTATTTTTTGTCATTGTTTTTCATCTATTGCAATTTCAGAGAACTTTTGTTTGCAAGCAAACATAATGGATCATTTTAGTATGCTCTGCAAGTTTTCCAGTGAAAGTTACAGTAGATGATGTTCTAATTAAGTCAGATTTGTTTTAAGTTTCAGAATTGTGATTGATTCACAGTTTTATTGAGATTGGTACAATGAAAAACATCGCAAATTTCAAGTCAGGTTATTTGGAGAAAGATAAGCTTAAGATTTTTAATTGTAGGATGATAGTAAAGCTGATCAATTAGATTTGACACTAGATGATGATGCCTATCAATCCCAACCGCCATCGCCATTGGATACTCTATCAACTATAAGATTCAGTCATGATTTTGCTAGGATGCCATAACATAATTGAGTTGGTTGACTTTTGAGAGATATTGGTAGCATTGTAGATGTAACAATGCAGTATTTATCTCATTGAAATGCATTTAATCTAAAGCTAAATTCATTAGTAAAGGATGTCGGGTTAAGTGCGGAACTATCAGATCTCACTTGGGTTGATATAAATTCATCTCACTGAAATGCGTCGCGTCGATGAAATTGTTTTCATCGTTATATTATACAACGTGAACTAAATTTTTTTTCACAACATTTTTTTTTCCCTCTAAAAGATGATTTAGTACCTTTAGGAGTTTTGTGAAGTTTTCTACTGTTTAATTATAAAACTTTAATTCTAAGGTAAGAGCATATACTCGGGTATAAATGGAACAAAGAACTCTCGTTAAACATTGCTTTCATGACTCTTAATTCCAGCCAGTTACTACAACACATCCCTTTTGAAAAGCCTGGAATTNTTTTTTTTTTTTTTTTTTTTTTTTTTTTTTTTTTTATAAAAAAAACGCATGTTTTTGGATTCATCATTAACCCAAGAACAAATATTCAATTTTCTAAAATAAATTTTGTAAATTTTGCTTTTATTTATTTATTAAGACAATTCTAGATTATTTGAATTTAAAAGCAATCAAAATAAAAAGTAATAAAAAAAAGGAAAACCAACATTGAGAGGGATCGAATCTCCAAGGTGCTCCAACTTACTTGCAATAACCCCTCATTCACTCCTCCATTTGTCCCACTTTGCTATAAATCTACTCTACCTTTTACGTTCGATTTAAGACATACTTGATAATAAAAAGATTTTGGAAGTCACTTTTCATCACGTTTTTTTGTTTGAGCGATCCAAATGTGCCCTTAAGAAATACACCCAAGTTTAAAAATTCTTCTCAGGAGGTGGATTACATTTAATGCCTCCTTGTGAATCATTTGAATTTGGAGTCCCTTCTTAATAAATATTTTAGAATGATTTTGTTCTGAATTGTTTTCTGGTACGCCCTTGTATTATTTAAGGACCAAACGCCCCTTTAAAGGTCGGACCATGTAGAACCAAAAAAATTCTGTGGTTCAGAGAGTATGAGTATAGTTTTCTCAGGTTTCAGAACAACAGCCACATTCAAATGCCATTACCAACGCTACCCGCAGTCGCAGCACTATTTTATGAAGCCAAACCAACATTTACATTTTCAATACATCTGGAGTGGGGAAGAAAATACATAATATAAGCAAAAACAAAAAAAGAAAAGAAAAGAAAAGAAAAGATTCCTACTGATCTATGGAAAACTTTACTGTTCTATATATTGTTCAGTGAACAAATTATGGGCAGTACCTGAACCTTCTGACCACCTTCTGCTAGTGTACTGGGAAAACAGTAACAATCTAAAAGCACCAAGTCTGTATTTAACTCCGCGGGAACGAAGCGGAGTCGATGCTTTGATTCTGAAATCACACAAGACTAATGTGATATTATTATAGATCAAGGGGGTGGTGGAAGAGGACATGAATGGATAGCCAAACTACCTTTTGAATTCCAAGACCAACCTACAAGGAGAGTTTCAATATACATCCTGTTATGGTAGAGGAGCTTTGAGAGAGCACAAATGTGAGGTAACTTCAATAAATATGAACAACTAAAGCTAAACTTGCAGGAGTATAACTAAGGAAGCAAGAGTTTCCTTTCCTACATTTATCTATATATTAAATACAACAATATAAAACTACTGTTAAAGTCACATTAATTATCGGCAGAGGACATTTCCTGGGCCTAGAACCAAGTTCGCTAGAGACCCCCCTTAGATTTTATTCCCTGCCACAATCAAGAAATACATTTTCATCATGATGTAACGTAAATTTGAGGCAAAATTCTGAAGTGAATCTGGCACATCAGTTCTTACCTCTAGATGCATTCCTGCTCTGGCTTCTTTGACCTTTATCGTGTGAAATAAAAGGAATTTTTGAAATTGTCAATGAGCTTTGCAGTCCCTCTAATAACTGCAAACACCGAGATTCAGAATGCACACGCACGTTACAAAACATATATGAGGGTACACCGTACGTAAAATACAAAATGAATAAATGAAACAAGTGAAAAAAATAAAACAGAGAGAGCGAGAGAGAGAGAGAGAGAGACTCCTTTCAACGTTAGGCTCAAGGGAAAACAGAATGCACAGGCATGCCAAACTTATTGATTAAGGTTCTTGTATCAAAGACTTACTCTTGAGGTCGGCTGAATTCGGCGGTTGGATCTACGTGGCTCAATAACATTAGAATTTGGTTTGTTAGAATTCCCAATGAAAACCTTCTCTTCCTCAATTTTTGCCAATTTCGCAGCTGCAGGAGCAAGTTTTCCTTTATTTGCTCGTTCAGGCTTCGAGTGAAATGAGGATGCTTTCTTGGGAGCATGTGCTGGAGGAAATAAGACCGAGCCCTCTGGTGCTTCTTCAATGCTACAAAAAGAAGGAACATCCATTTGGTCGTTCTTCCCTGAAGCACCCTCATTCTGGCTTCCAGGATCCTTGGTGATAACTGCTTCCTCTGTTGCCGAAGGATAAACATCAGCAGAAACATTTGCCAAAAGGGCTTTATTCTGTGAATTAGTCTTACCTGACAAACTTGGCTGCTTTCCGGACTTGACACCCATGGGCTTGGCGTCATTTGCATGTTTTTCCTTCGTTTCATATTTTGAAGTTCTTTTTGATCCTTTGGAGGTAGATCCTTGCGGCAGCAAATTCTTGGCCAACTTAGCGGAATCATTTGCTTCAGTAGTTCGAGCACCCGCATCATAATGTTTGCTCACTTCCATAAATTTTCTCTTTTTTCCAGGCCTGGGAACACCAATAACCACTCTTGATGTGCCCTTCTGCATACCAGTCCGACCAGTTTTTAATGGATTAGACTTGTTCTCAGTTTGAGTATGTCTACCAACATTAAATATTTTTTCATTTGCTGCTAGCGAAGGCAAACTTGAGTCCGCTGGCTTCACTGATTCTACATCCTCCACAATCGTAGGCATTTTATCCTTCCTTTTAACCTCTGCAGCTGGACTGCCCAACTTCATGCGCTTTTCCTGAGGCATAACAGTCTGAATGCAATTGCAACTCAGCATATTTCGACAGATTAAAAATTTAGAATCAGGGTCAAACAATCATAAGTAAGGTAAGAACCTCATGAGAATAGTCATTTACATATGAGCCGGATAACTCAAGCCATTCCCCATCTTTCCATATGAGAGTAGGCCGGAGATTCCAAACTTTGATAGTGGACGTTTCACCTCGAGCTGCAAGAACCAAATGATGGTTAATTTACAAGAAAAAAGAAAAAGAGAGAGCACAATCTTCATAGAAAAAGGTCAATTAAACTCTGAATCATAGTGACATGCCTGGAAAGCAGACAGTATATGTCGTTTCATCTTTTGCGTCCTTCTCAGCAACCACTCCTTCATGCCAGCTGGAAAAATATAAACAAACAGCAGATTACAGATTGAACATGGGGTGATATAAATGGTGCCCACGCACAAAATCTATATCTTTTAACAGTGTAGCTGTTGAAACTACTCAAAGCAGCTAGCCCTTATAACAGCGTAATTTTGTAATTACTTAGTCTCTAACCTATTTAGAGACGCAAGCCTCATTTGTATTAGACGTGACAAGATAACAAAAAATTACTTGCATGATGGCTCTTAACCAATCCTTATGCATAAGGACTTGAAAAATCAAGTATCCACAGGAATGTAAGGTTCTCCCTATGTTTTGGGACGGTCAGTGCTCTTATGATAAACTCCCAAATTAGAAACTCAGATAAAAGAGGTAAGTACTGGAATCTCGTAGTTCTATACTCTCTCTATGAATGTGATGAAATCATTTTCATAATTACTTGCTTTCAAGCTTTTGGAGTTTATCCAGAAAGTATTGTGAAGTCATCATTAAAGATACTGTTCTTTGAAATGACATTTGCACTATCTTAAGGAAACTTGGCTCCAAGAATATGAGGGGTTTTCCAAAGATAGATAGGTATGTCGGGGATCTGTATGATTCTCAGTGACTTTGGACAGGAGTGTATCCACCCCCTTCTCACCGTATACTATGTTGCGTAATTAAAACTATTTGCAATAAAGAAATGAGGAAGCACAGAGAGAAAACAACACCTATTCTGCATCCAAGCATCAACTTTGTCTCCAACTGACCAGATGTAGTCCCCTGCAACTGCTCGGCGTCTCTTCCTCGTTCCTTCACTTGGCAAGCTAGTCATAGGACGAGAAATTCGTATCCTTGGTGCCATACCCCCTTGACCATCAAGAGCAACCCACTCCTTTAGTTGACCTGACCCTGCACAAATCAAGAAAGTGAACAGTCAGCAAAGAGAAGTCAAGAACTGTACATGTTTCTAAACCTCAATATACTCTCAGTTTCTTAAGAGCCCAATATACTCTCACGAACTTGTCAAAATAATTTATGGACAAGAAAATGATAAAATAGTTTTAACTACATCTTCTCTTGCAAGCAAGAATCAAATAATGTGCCTTGGTCAATCTCAAATTACAAAATCATAAGATCATCAGATTACATTTTATGCTTCGCTAGTCATTACCTTGTTCAGGTTGAAGTTCAGTGTAGGACACATAAGCTTTCCCTTCCTTCACACTCAGCACATTGGCTGTGAACCAAGAAGCTTTTAATCCATTTCCATCCTTAAAAACCTAATTCATAACCAATCCAGTTAGTACAAAATCAAGAGTCAGAAAACATCAATAAATGATTAGTAAATACAGATGCATACTTCTTAGCATTTAAATTCCACATTGGAACTTCTACTCATAGCTTCAGCAACTCAAAAGAAGAAAGAATAAATATCAACAATGGTGAGACTTTAAAAAATTAAATATAACAATCTCATACCTCGACATGGGAACCTTCCTTGATGCTACTTTGTCTTAAATCCTTGGGCTTTTCACACTCGTTCTGGGAGGATCTTTCTCCAACCTCAGATTCTGGAACAACACCAATGGTTTTTGTCAGGCCAGAAGCATTTTGGTCCTTGTCCCCTCTCAGATCATTTTCACGAGGTGGTACAGAACTTGGGATACCTTCGACCAATCTGGGATGATTCTCAACAGAACCCATAGATATGTCTCCAGGAATAAGTGAAGTGACATTGACACTTGCCTGAATTTCATTCTTACCTGACAGTCCCTCTCTAGGATGCTTAATTGCTGAATTGGAATATCCTCCATTAACATCATCAGATCTCATAACCATCTCAGATGAAACTTGAGGGACTTTCCAATAACCCTCTGGACCAGCTTCTACTAACTTGCCCAAGGGAAGAGGATCGCTCATGGCAACTAACTTTCCAGCTTGTGACACCGCAGCTGCTGCCAGCTCGGCAGCTTTGACAATGGCATCCACATTTTCAGCATGCTTAGAAGCAGCTGATGCAGCTTCAACCCTCTTTCTAGCTGCCTCCCTAGCAGCAACAATAATAGAACTGGAACTATTTCCTCCATCTTCACCCCTCAAGATGGACGCTGGAGTGGCCTTCCCTACACCAACAGCACTTCCATGAACAGGAACTTCATTGCTGTGACAAGAAACTTCATGGCTAGATGAAGTCAACGCCTGATCAGCCATCAATTTTGCTTGACGTGCAGCATTTAATGCCACATTGGCAGCAGCAGCTGCAGCCTTTGCGACGGAAGCAGCTGCTGCTATTGCAACAGCTGCAGAAGCTAGTTTAGCTTCAACAGCTGATACTAATTCTGAATTTTTCTGTCTGTCCAATTGACTCCACAATTCTGCACTGTGTTTAACAGCTTCAGATGCAAACAGTGCAGCATCCTCAGCCACTTGCTTAGCCTCCGCAACCTTGCCAAGTGTTTCCTCCGAAAACATAGTTTTCCCTCTCAAATCTTGACCGGCGTTCTTTGGGTGAGTAGGTGGACACAATGAAGATGCAGATAAAATCAAATTCTCAGAAGGTGCCTTAAGGTAGACAGATGGAGATGTTGCAAGAGTAGAAATTGTAGTTGTAACCACAGCTGAAACTGGTTTTAAATGTGGTTGAACCTGCATAGTTATAAGGCCCGGATCCTCAGAAACTGTAATCTTCTTTCTTTTTCTCGTTTTTGATTCAGTCAAATTTTGCCCGGTGGTTACTGACACCTTTTTTAACTCGAGCAGGGGGGATGCCCCAGTTAATGCATTACAAGTAGTTCCACCGTGAACCATTGAACCAGAGGGCTTCACGGTGGAGGATTGTGGCATAGATGATTCCTTCACTGGCGTTAAGAGAACTGGCTCAGTATTTGGCAAACCAGAAAACTGTGCACCAGAGTCAGGTGTCGATGTCTGAGTAGCAACCCAGGTACTATGTAATGGGGTCTGAGAAAACCATGACAGATTATGACCAATGAAGTTCCTGACAGGAGGAGTCTGATACGGATGCAATGGAGAAAGTGCTTGCTGATAGTCTATGACTGGACTTCGAGGCATAATACTAGGTTGCAAAGTACTTGAAGGTGTGGAAATATTCCAGAGTGGTGAGGAAAGAGGGATAATAGGATTTAACACCGTTGAAGTATTCTTACTGCTAACTCGACTGACTGGAGGAGATACAGCTTTACTTTGTAGTGTACTTTGTTTATTTCCTTTCTCAGTACTCCTACCTACAGAGCAAAATTTTAAATTCAGAGAGAGACAAATAAGCCTAGAAAAGTATAAAATGCCTCACAAAGTACCGGATTGTGATTGCAAAGGTGTCTCTGGGTTAATAGGCTGAGTTTTTTTTCCATGAAGCCTGTCCACACACATACGCCAGGCATTCTCCCAAAGGTTTGTTCTACCATCTGAATTTAAGAATCACATAAATAAAGAAAAACCGACATCCATATAGTGAACCAAATCAATGATAGGGGAAAATTTTACCGTGTCCTCCAAATGCAGCCAGCATGTATGCCTCATCTGGTGCTGTACCTTGACTGCAGCAACGATTAAATCCATAAAAATTACATAGTAGAAAGAAGCTCAATTAAACGAACTGTATGAGAAATTTTCTGTGTTTATTTAAAAGGATGAAGTGCCTTTTTTTCTGTCTGCCTCTTTTTTTACTAGGACAAGACTTCAATCTCTTAAAACGTTTTTCAACAGTAACGAATGGTGAACAATTACAATGGCTTTCAGTTCTGACACGAACTTCTCTAAAACATATACAGGAAACTGAGAAAATTATAATTTTATTGGGTTGTTTTAAGTAAGAAAAATAAATTAAGAACTCACATCAAAGCTCCATAAACAAAAATCTGAGCGCGCAATTGAACTTGCTGCAAGTCTGTGAAAGGCTGTAGAAACATTTGAGATGGGGAAGCAGAATTCTTCAAAGAATTGTTCAAGTCTGGAATGCTGGAAGCTGAAGCACCAATAAAGACAAATGGTTTAGCACCACTGGACTCCACATGCCCATGATGTTGTATCTCATTAGACTGTGCAAGCTGGAAAATTCCAGGATTGCGCATGGGCGTACTTTTAGATTGCTCTAGTTTCTCTGATTTCCTCATGTGACTACCCTTTGCAGATGACTCTTTCCCTGATCCTTTGGCAGAAACACGCCTATTTTTACGCTCAGAAGTGCCCTTGGAACGACCACGTGCAACTTTTACCTCAGACACCTGAGGGCTCCTATGCGAAATTTCCTGAGCATTCTTGACGTCCAATTTGGATAGGCCAGAAGATGATTGAGGTCCCGCCACAACCTTCGATAAAAATAACCCACAATGTGAAAACAGAAATGTGAACAGAAAAAATGTATATATTATCCTGTGAACAGAAAGTTGTTATGAAGGGGGAAAAGATCTAATGGCATCCATGACATGAAGGAAAAGAATCACCAAAGAAGCATTGGCTGCTGGTGCAACTGCAATATCAGAATAATTTTTTGGCAGATCTACCGATGAACTGGACACAAAGGTAAGAACTGTCTCACTTTCGGAGGCACCGTTTCCTTTGGGCAACTGGGAACCAGACGATGCATTGCCAACCACCGTACCATTGGCCTCTGGAGCTTCAACATTCTTACTTAATGGCCCATTATTTGAATCCTTTTCATCTGGATCACAAGAAGCCACAGTAGTTTTGACAACATCAGGTAAATTAGGATGTTTATCAGTATCAGTACAATTATCACTCTCCATCACAGTCGTCTGTTCATGAGGTTGAGGAAAAGTAGCTGAACATAATGAACCTTCCTTTAAGCCAGCAGCATCTGCAACCGAGTAGTGAGAGAAAATTCAAGTTTAAAGAAATTTGGAAATTATATACAAGTTTTAACGGCATTTCCAGTACCACAGCACAAAAACAAGAACATATCATTCAATTTTACTTCATCTAGAGGAAAGACTAAATGCCCTTATTTCTTTTCCTACATTTGCTCAGAATGTAGCCTGCCGCATGCAAATTCTTTTCCATGCAAAACGAAATTCATGTCAACAGAGCATTTACCAGAAGCAATCAACAATCTGTACAAAATGATAAAAGCGATGAACAGAATAAGCAGAGTAGAAGGTTCAATACTGAATTCCGATCCAAGTCTAGTTACATATTAAAATGCACGGATAACAAAACAAGAGATGCTGACTATTGGTTTGGTTGTATTTGTTTTCTTTTGGAGGCTCCATCATTAAAAGAAAAGGTGAAAGGAATCACTATGATAACACTACTAAATGGAAATATTTAAAAAAAATGAAAAAGGAACAAAACATCTAATAACTCTAGCAAGTGTTTTATGCTATTCTAGTGCTTTTATGATTAAATCTCCCTAAATCTTTGGTTATAATTGAATATATATTTGAAGAGCTTTGATTGTTCCATCTAAGTAATTGAAAGCTAAGAAAAAACAACATTATGCTAATTTGGTGTTACAGTATCCATGGAAATAGTTTACCAGTAAACTTGTAGGTTGAAACATTTCTAGGAGCAAAGTGTACTTGATATAGTACGAGGAAAAATAACTCATTAATTGATTTCACGCTTTTGTTACATTCAACCCAAAACAACTAATGAAAAGCTGTCACTCTAGCACCTCAAATTCATTTGGAGGATTATAAGGATGGAGTAGCTGTATTTTGATGAGAGAAGAAGATTGGGGGGATTGATTTTGAGAGGAAAATGAGGAGAAATAGCAGAAAGTCATTCCCAAGGAGATAAGTATCCAGGAAAAAGGGGCAGCATTGCAACTTGTGTTCTGACTACTCGGTGGAATGCAGATTCATGAAGACATTGACAAGCAAGATGATCACCCTGGAAGTAGAAAGCTAGACGCGATCGAAAATGTGAAAGCCAAGATTCAAGACAAGGAGGGCATCCCACCTGACCAACAGCAATTAATCTTCATGGGTATAAGCCAATTGAAGATGGCAGAACTCAAGCATATTACAACATCCAAAAGGAATCAACTTTGCATTTGGTGCATCAACTGCGCGGTGGGATCAGATTTTGTGAAGACGTCGAAGGGGACGGCAATCACATTAGAGGTTGAAAGCTTGGACACAATCGACAATGTGAAACTGAAGATTCAAGACAAAGAAGGAATACCTCCCGATCAACAGAGACTAATCTTTGCTGGAAACAATTGGAGGATGGTTGGACTTTGGTTGATTACAACATTCAAAAGGAGCCCACCCTCAACCCGTGCGGAGGCTTTTAGGTGGTTCAAATGATTTTAGGTGATCAAAAGGGTTTAATAAAAAAATAAAAAAAATCTTAACAAGTAAAAGGCATTAAAAAAGAAAAAATTTATCTCTTCTTGAACAATCACTTGGAAAGATAAATTATCCAAAAAAAAAATGACTGACTGAAAAATCTTCAAGATATGTAGTAAAATAATTTTTTTTAAATAAGTAGAAACACTTCTCAATGGAGTACAATCAAACATATTTAAAGCACTTTCTAAAAAAATTAAGATATAAAAACAAATTTATTAAAAGTATTTTAAGAAGCACTTAAACTAGAAGGTATGTCAAACACACCCTTCATCGGCTGAAGGTCTATAATGCTAAAGGAGTTTCACAAAACCAACCACGAGAAGAAGCTGCTAGCTGAAACAGAAAATTTACCACAAAACTAAAAGATTTAAACTTCAAGAACCAATAAAATCAAATAATTTATCGTAACATATTGTTTCACATGCATTTATCTAGAAGTTAGATAATTTGGTTACTCACTGTCGGTGTTCGCTGCAATAGCTTTCTGACAATTTTTTCCCACAGATTCCGATAAAACTTTAGTATTTTCCTGATCTTCCTGATGAGTATCAAATGTTTCTCCTGGCAATGGAGTTAAAGATGAGTAGTCATGAAGCAAAAAAATTCTAAGAAATCATTTAACAACTTGGTCGTTAAAAACATGGAAAAGATACACTGAAATAATTGTGCAAGTTAAGTGATCAAAACCAACAATGTTTAAAAAAAAAAAAATTAAAATGTCATGGTTTGAAGGACTCTAAACAGAAGAAAAATCAGAAAACAACTGGCAATATAACACATTTTCATATTTTTTTCAATCGCATTAGTTATTAGCAGTGTTCTACAAGAGAATTGAAACCATCGGTGTGCAGGCAAGAGAATCATTGGAATGTAATTATCTATCAGATCCTTTCTCGAAGGTCCCAAAGTAACACTCTATGACGATGGGAATAGGTCAGACCATGTAAATCAAGGGGGATTGACAAATGATACATGGAGCCAGTAAAGTCGATAACACATGTTGGCTGCTCCAAAGTGCAATGCGCACACATTGGAGGATGGAGGGTGACCAACCCTTACCGACTGATTAAGCCCTTGTATCCTTTACAATGTTGGGCCTTGTATAGAGGAACCTCAAGAGAGATGGAAATCGGGAACTTGCGAACACACCATCAATGAAAGGTAACTGAGGCCACCCAACAAGGGAACGAAGCGCAAGAGATACACATAGTCGTGATGGGGCGTCGGTGTTTCAGCCGTCCACAAACTCATGCACACCACCTAGACGCCAGATGCCGTGAGGAGAAAGACCAGCACACAACAAACATGTGTCGTGGGGCAAGCAACATGCACAGTAAGTGCATTCAACGTGTCATGCTTATCCAAGGCATGTTGCCAGTGGCCGTGTGTCGGATTCTCCGATCATGCTTGTCCAAGACGTTTTGTCCATGGCCGCATGCCCGTTCCAAACTCCCTTAACTTTCTTTCATGTATAGTTAGGTCTTTAATATTCATGTTGTGTCAATACGAGGGTGTATGACCGTTCACCAAAATCGTGTCTACACTAGCCAAAATGTACTATAGAAGGATATGACTAGTTGTCAATTCTTTCTACCTGAGTTAGATACTATCAAAGTTGTGGTTATTGCTTATTCGCTTTTAGCCTATAACATGGCTTTCTTTCAAATTGTTTTTTAACGCATTTCTTTACTCATGTTTTCTAAAACATTTCTCTCAAACGTGACCTAGAGACTTGTGTCAAGATTGTCCACAAAATCCAACCTTCACACGGCCGACTTATTTGCTAGGTTAGAACAAGTGCTTCACAATCGCTCTCCCGCTGCCACAAGAGTGCGATTGTGACACAACACACGATGCACTATGCAAAGGCACATGATAACATTTTGTGTACACGTCTCTCTTATCTTTGATTTTTTATATTGTGGCAATTGGTATCTAAAATTCAGATTCTGGGTACCATCTACAAAGAAAAACAAGATAGGGAAAACTAGCCAAAATAAAGCTGTAGAATGCAATACAGCACCATAGGAATCCGTCTAGGGTTTCAGACCAGAGTCCACAAGTCTTAACACATAGGGAACTCTGCTAAACACTAGGAAAAGTGATAGTCCTTAAAGAAAAATAAACCTAACTCGACTAGGACACTTGTTAACTATTACTTATTAGACTGAAGTTAAGTATATTCCAGTTACAAGTTAATCAATATTAGATTTTCAAGAAATTACTTCTACTTAAAGAAATCTAGAAAGACTTTGCTAGAAAAAAAAGTAAAGAATATTAAATTCACTTCAGTTAGTAATAAAGAAAACTAATAATTTAATTTCACAGACACTTAAAACCTTTAAACTAACTCGCAAATCCAAAGAGACGCACCTGACTTTTTAACACCACCACATGCTTTTGCAGTTGTCTTCAAAAAAGCTGGATCAATGTCCATTTCCTGTCCGCAGTCCTGGATAAGATTATTGGCAACGTCTACTTGAGGAATAGGTTGGCTCTCTGTGTTGCAGCCATCTGTATTCAAATTCTTTGAAATAGATTGATCAACACTTTCATCTAATCCCTGGCCAGCAGTAACACAAGCAGATTTGTCAGCTTGAGAAAGAGGATGAAACTCCGCCACAGGTTGAGAAGTATCCAACAGAGAACTTCCTTCAGCAGGAAGTATCACAACACTTTCTTCTTTTCTATCTGGTTGAGTAAACTCCACTACATTAGGTTGCAATAGATACTCTTTGTCATCAGCATCTTTTCTGTCTGTCAAAGCTTCAACTAAGGGTAAGGAGTCGCCCTGTAATATGCCACATGGTCTCACATTGGCATCCTCTAAGCCAGAAACTG
This sequence comes from Cucurbita pepo subsp. pepo, assembly GCF_002806865.2. Taxonomy (NCBI): domain Eukaryota; kingdom Viridiplantae; phylum Streptophyta; class Magnoliopsida; order Cucurbitales; family Cucurbitaceae; genus Cucurbita; species Cucurbita pepo. The sequence continues at coordinate 5,780,766 of NC_036645.1, read as the reverse complement.
ATATAGCACATACTGCCTCAGATGTGTGGTCAGAGGTAGAAACTGACACTGCAATTATAGGAAGGAGAAAAAAAAAAAAGTAAATGGCTCAAATATGCTGCATATATAACTTTTTTTTTTTTAATAAGAAACAATTTCATTCATGTATGAAATTTACCAAAGATGGAAAAAAAAAACTCTCTAAATGAGTTACAATAAACTTCTCCAGTTTGAACAAAAGTGAAGTATAGCTATCTGACATCAAACATGCACAAAAATTACGTATGAAGATCACATACCTGATTCCTCACCAGCATTAACACTGGACTCCAATTTTGTATCTATCGTCTCACTTTCGACACCACTCTGTTGAAAAGACGGGGATACAATTCTCTTATCTGTGACAGGAGACTCAGTAGTCTTGTCATTCACACTAATAGAATCAGAAGATAACCGCCTTTCTTCCATGTCACTGACAGAAGCATGTTCAGCATGGCTATCAACTGGCTGGCACGGTTTATTTTCCTCGCATAAGTGTGTTGATTCAGCCCCCGTGGTAGGAAAGTTGTCTGAGGGAAGAGTGCACTCACAAACATCTCTAGAACTAACAATACCTTGTGTTTCCTTTGAAAAATTATCAGGAATATCTCTGATATGACCACTGATGCTTTTGTCGACCTTAGAGGAATTACTTTCATCTATGGCAGATGCAGAAGACTCAGACTTACTATTCTGTATCTCTATGTCCAAGGGAAAACATTGCTGCTCTTCAATAAGTATTTCCTGTGTATTAGCCATCTGCCCAACTGAATGAACTTTAGGCCCTTGAAAGGCACAAACTTCAGCATCAATGTTTTCCCCCTCACCTGCACAAGCCTCCGTTCTAGCATCGCCTTCAACAACTGTAGGTAATACCTCATGCATGTTTTCTTCGGACGGATTCCCGATCTCCAAATTGTTACACAAGACCTTATCATCAAAATTGTCAGTTTCAGCAGGAACTCCAGATGTAAACTCTCCACTACCTGAATGGAACTCACAATCTCCCTTCAAGGTCATACTTGCATGGGACTGAAAATTCGCAGTAGTAGAATCCACAATCAATCTTTCTACTGCAACTGTAGGTGATAAAAGAGGGTGGTCTTCTTTACTAAAATCATGTGAATCTTGTTCAATATTTTCAATATGTGTGTTAACAGGATTCTTGCATAAATCTTTTATTTGCTGTTCAATATTCTGATTGCTCAACTTTCCACTGCCTGCTTGCGTGAAAGTAACCAAATTATTTATATGCTTTCCTGAAGCGGTAAAATCATCTTGCCCTTTATCTTCCAATGATATGGCAGCAAAAGTACCAGGCGTACTTGGACATGTTAGCTTACTGTTTTCTTCAATAACTGGACTTCCCTCACTTGCTGGAATGTCATCAAGTTCATGGGAAACACCGGGATCATCCTCATCCAAACTTCCATCAACAGTTTGAATCCCTTGAAATTCAGTAGGGTCGTCCATTTGAGGCTGTTGTTGCTCCCCTCTTATGTCCTCATTAACATGCAATTCCTCAAGACTTATATCTGGTAGTAGCGTAGGCTGTACATCGCCTACTTCAGAAAAACTACTACCGTCATCTTTTAAAGTAGGGTCCATTGGGTTTGTTAGGTAGTCCAATTTCTCACAAGCATTTGACTTCCCAGTAACCGTTGGTGCGAGATTGATATCTTCCTGCCCAACAGATTTCAATAACATTTCAACAGATTCAGAGGAAGTGGCCTCCGACCAAACATTTTTCCGTCTCAATATAGAACAAGATTCTGCTGCACAAGAACTAATCCCTATCCCACTACTTCCACGAGAATAATCTTCAATCCACTGATTATCTTCGTTATTCTCAATACCCAAGAACACCTCAGCTTCAACCAAACTATCAAATCTTACATGCCCCTGAAGGGGGTCGTCAAAATCAAACTTTGGGAGAGCATATTGCCGAAGAACAGGAGGAAATTTGGCACTTCCTTCACCAGCTAAATGAAGATTCTGGCTTTGAAAGTCATTGTCATCATAATCCATGGGTTTATCTCTGCTTTAGAAATGATTGGGAAAAACAATGGTTAGAAAAGGTAGTTATGATACGAATATTTATATCCACATTTAGAATAAATTCGTCTTAAGAAATTGGGAACTTTCAAAATCCTTATACTGCTCTTAAAAATCTTCAAACCAAGTAAAATACAGGGATCATGCAACGTATATTATATTAGAAGTCATTCATCTTGTGTTTGGACTTGTTTAACCATCACAGAAATGAAATGTCTTTTTTTATATATATAAGAAACTGAACAAACATTCAAAACACCAAGGCACCCAAAAAACAGCCTAAAGGACAAAGGGAGACAAGGCTTCCCTTCCCAAAAGAAGGACCTACCTAAAGCACTCCACTCAGTTCATAGTGTAAAAGGAAAAATTACAGGAAGAATTGTGTAAGGCACTCGAACTGTAAGCCGTGAACTGTACAAGATCACAAAAAGGATCAAAAGAGATTGACTTATCTGTAAAAACTCTAGCATTACTTTCTTTCCAAGTCAGCCAAAGGATTTCCTTTGAGACACTTGCCCAAAGCACCTTAGCTTTATCTTTCAGCAAACAACTGGACAGAGCTTCAACCAATATCCCTCTAGAGTATTTGGAATATTCAAAAAAATCTACTCAAAAGAATCTACTCAAAAGAATCCCACACCTTTTTCACAAACTTGCAACGAAGAGATGAAGTTTTATTGTAACTATGATTCATATGACAAAGTTTTATTCTAACCATGATTCATTCCTAATCAGTTTAACCTAACTTGATTTTCCTCTTCACAGGTAATTCTTTTTTCTTCAACTTCAACTCCCCCTCGGTCTTTTCCTTCTAAACTCAGAATCCTCCAGGTATAGATATTCCATCCTTTAAAGCTAAGTTTTACCCAAGTAACATTATCCTCCTTTCCATGAAATTTTCCTTCCTTCATTCCTTCCTAATTTTTTCCCCCTCCACCACCATTTTTAATTAAATTTCCTTTCATGATTCGTACAAAAGATTTCTACTCTTGCTGCCAAGACCAGAAACATTTCCACCCAAATTTTGCCATTCCAGCACCAAATTTTCCACCTTTCACCAGCATTTTTAATCAAACTTCCTTTCACGATTTGTACAAAAGATGGCTTCTCTAACGCCTTAAATCAGAAACAATTCTACCCAAATGCTGCCATTCCAACACTTCCTACTCGTCCAATTTCCTCTTGAAATCTCCCAACAGCTCCCAAAACGCACTCCACCCACCCTTGTTAACCTTGCTATAACCATAGTACATCTTTGACACCTTCATTAGAAAGAGAAGAGATTTCCATAAATCGTATAAATTGATTTGATATTCTTTCCATACAAACATAAATTTCTTTCTTAAATATTTACCGATCTAAGAATAATGAAGAAAGATCCATCCATATTTGTTCCAACCATAGAATGTGCTCCCATTACACTCTAATATGAAACAAAGCTCTGTTTTTTCTGCTCAGCAAACTTCATCAAGAAACCTGGCGAGACATTGACTACCCAAATGAAGAAAGATCTGTTTTCACCCTTGCAACTATTATAATCAATGAAAACTCACAAGATTGAGTTTTCTTTACACCAAGAAGAAAAGGTAGAAAAGAGAGACAACAAATAGAACACACCTAATGAAGGAAGACTTGTTTTCCACATAGCTACTACTGTAATCCATAAAAACTCGCAAGAGTAAATTTAATTGACACCAAGAAAGATGAAAGAAATGAGAGATGGTGAGAGAGAGACTGAGAGAATAGAATATAACCAAACTTTGATTGAGAAAACAAAAGGACACAAGGACATACAGGAAGAGAGCCCACAAGAAAGGAAGCAAACTACCTCCAATCCTGTAAAATAAAACCTAATGTAAAATTACAAAAAGGCTTCACCGCAGAAGCTCGCAAGAAATATAGAACCAAAAGACAAAACCTCACTCAAAAATCTCTCAAACTCTCTAACAATTCTATTGTTCCTCTCACTCCAAACCTCACCAATTCTAGACTAGTAAGCAAAATCACGCCACCAAAGAATATGATCAAGATCCTCAACGGCCCTCCTACAAAGGATACAGCACAATGAGCCATCAAGTTGGGCACTCTCTTCAACACCATAAGGTGCTAATTTGTCCATGGAGGACCTTCCAAATAAAAAACTTAAACCTTCCTTGCAATTTTCACCTTTCACAACAAGGGAAAGATGGAATCACCTAGGGCAGGACTAACTAGACAAGGAAAAATGGATTTATACAAAAGCCCTTTAAAGGAATAGGATTCCAATTACGAGTATCCCTTCTACGAGAAATACAATAAAACTTCCAACTTCCAAAGCAAAGAAAGAAGGTCGTCAAACAATTCACACAGAAACCCCAATAAAGGCGAAGGAAGAAGACATGGGCTGAGACAAATCAGCAACCACTGAATGATTTTTTAAACTTCTAATAATTTCATAATTTTACAAACTCATGAAATTGCTAGAAGTTCGAAAAATTCAGCACACCTTCATCATAAAGTTTATTTTTACAATAATTGACAATTATGTAAAAATAGCTTGGATATCATCTATTAAAACATAGATTGACGAGTTGAATGATTACTGTTAACATAAGAGGAATTAGAATAAAAAATACTTTTAAACATTTTTTATACATTGAAATTTGAAGGAACATTGTAAGTTGGGAGAGGATAAGAAAAGATATATTAACCACATTACTTTGAAGCACGCGGATTTCTTTTTTCTTTTTTCTTTTTTCTTTTTCTTTTTTTCTGTTTGCATGGTATTTTAAACCTCATGACCAAACATGACCATGAAATTATGAACCAACTGCAAGTGAACAAAATCTTGCTTCCTCTTGCTTTCTTTATATTCGAAAACATATGTATGAATCAAAAACCAAAGAAGCCATAATTACCAGCAAAAAAGAGAGGTAGAAGAAAATGACAAACACATAGGATTTAGGCCTAGGTATGGTCAATAACTTTTCAACATAGCTCACCACCAAGCCTCTTCAAAACATAATTCGTCATGTATTTAACCGGTGCAAGCTGATTTATGCTGGCTTTGGTGGTTCTTTTGCAGTAACATATACAACTTGTTTAAAGTGGACTATGCAGCGTGCAAAACTAGCATGCACAGGAGGAAAAAGGATAAAAGTACTGCTGTGGATTAAAATATGACAAGTGCGAGAAGCCCATGAGACTTGTGGACATCGTTGGTTAAATATATCCATGTTCTATATGCAGGCAACAACACGTCAATTTCAAATATCAATTCATGATGAAATGAGATTGTAAGTCCTTTCAATTAAATCTTGCCCCTCCTTGCATACCATTGAGTACCATTGTGTTATTTATCAATACAAAGAATGTTAAAAATAGGAGTTCGCCAAAGCAGAATGTACATAGATATAAAGTTTTTTATTCAACTTGTTCTTCAGATATATAAAATTCCACTAATGTACAGTAGCTGAGTTGATTTATCTTTCTCGTTGGTTGGAATATCGTTCAAGTAGACTAGCACAAATTTTCCATACAAAAAGGCTGTACATTTTTCTACTTCTAATTCTGTTCAGAGAGGTTTCTACCCTTCCTTGATCCATGAGACCTTGTAAGAAGTAGGAAGACTAGGCGTCTACATTTCCAATTATTATTTACACAGCTCAAATCTCCAGCAATAGAATCTACAAAAACTAGTAGGTACCCATTCTAGAAACTAGTTCATCGATGCAACACATGGGACGAGGTTACCCTACTAAGTACACATACTATTGGCCATATACTCTCAGAGAACGGTTTCTGACTGGAATAATTAGTATGAGAAACTCTCCTAAATCCCCATACTCACATAGCTGCGAGACACGAATCCAACATTCCACGACATTGGCATTTGGCATGTATCAAAAACCACACCGAAGTGCTAAAAATCAATGAAAACTGATCTCGGGATAACTTTAAAGAAAATCCTCGATAACATTATTCATAAATCCAGCCTTACAGCTCATCGTTTCAAAGCAGACTAAGAGGCACACTCGCCCTAAATAATCGCAACCAAAAAAAACACACATAATCAACAAGCCAAAAGAATTTTTTGAAAAAAAAAGGAAATGAACAGTACCAGAAGAAGTAAGTCTAGAGACGCTACCTCCCTCCATCCGGTGATGAAAACCAACCCGTTTGATCTCAGCTATTCACTTGTCTTACAGTCATCTACTGCTTCAAACAAAAACCCTACGCTTGAGTCGGTCTCGACCGCAGCAACCAACCTAGTACAAGCAGTCGCAGCACTAACTCCTCAAACGAAAATAGAAGAAGAAAACCCAAACAGCATTCAGCGAGAAATCCAATAGGCTGATAAGAGAAAAGACAAAGAGCTTTGGGTTCTCCGATTATGGAAATTAGGGTTCCGGCAAATCGACGGTGAGATATGATGTCAGAAGAGTGAGATGAAGAAGAACAACAACAGAAAGAGAGAGAGAGAGATATAGAGAAGCAAGAGAGCATTCGTACCCTTTTTTTTCTTTATTTATTTATTGTATTTATTTATTTATTTATTGTATTTATTTATTTATTTATTGTATTTATTTATTTATTTATTTATTTTTGGTGGTAAAATTGTAATTATAAATTTGTGTTTCGGTATAATAGCTGCAATCGAGCTTGGCTTTCTTTTCGTTGAAGTAAAATAATAATAATTAAAATTAAAAGTGTGCACCAAAGAGAACACGACACGTGGTATCTTGCGTTCATGAGGAATATACATTTTTCGAGCCAAGTACAGTTGTCTGAAATTTGTTTAAAAAAATAACTAACTTTTTAGTTTTAAATTCTAATTCAATTCTTGAGAAAAGTAAATAAAATATATTTTTTTTTATTTTTTTTAGCTATATAATGTTATGTATGTTATTTTTATAAAATAATATTTAAAAAAATGCAGTAATATATTAAATTTCTATGTAAACCCATGTATGTTATATTTGTAAAAAAATATTTGAAAAAAGCAGTAATACACTAAATTTCTATGTAAAGTCATTATGTTGTCTTTGTAAACAAAATATTTAAAAAAAATGTTGTAATATAATCATTTATGCTAAATTTATTTGTAATTGGACGTAGTTTAAATTTATGTTTAGAATTATTATTTGAATTTCAATCTGAAATATTTGATTAATAAGGTAATATTGATCTTTCTATAATGATTTATTTTTTAAGAGATTTAAGCTACTTACTATCACTTCCTAATATAAGATATATGAAAATCTATGTAAATTTAAATCTGTAAAGACGGGGTGCATTTAAAAGAATCCTAGTAAAACATCAGTCAAAATTACTGAAAATAACAAATGTAAAACAACTATCTAGTCTGACGTATATAATCTTATAGCTCATGCACGCATTTGGTCCGATCATTCTGTCTAACCTTCATTTGAAATATGAGTTGAAGTATCGTGGATGAGTATGAAAATACTTAGTAAGTAGTTTACCTGCAGTTTTTAATTCTTTGTTAAGTCTTATATCATTGGTTCGTTGGTTCGTTTGATGTCTTAGACATATTTAGGAATTCGTTCCTAAGTTGGAGGACTATAAGTTTACTTAGTCACTTACGCTCAACATAGGGTCATGGAGTGGAAACCGTGAGTTCTCTTTCTTTGGTCGTAATTGATTGGTTGGAACTTATGATTCATTCTTATGGCTATAAGAGTTCTTGTTTAGGTGTTCTAGTATTCCCCCTCTCGTTGTTATTATCATATTTGTGAACCTTGTCATCATTATCATAAACTTATTGCCATAGGCACTCGAGGCATTACCTCGATGTTCGTATTCCAACTTATAGTTCTTATCATACGATTATGAACACTATTTTCAGATTTTTTAAAAGGATTCAATTGGCTGTTGGATGAAAATAAAAGTCTCACATTGGCTAATTTAGGAAATGATCATCAGTTTATAATCAAGGAATACAATCTCCATTGATTTGAGGTCGTTTAGGGAAGCCCAAAGCAAAGCCACGAGAGCTTATTCTCAAAGCGGACAATATCATACCATTGTGGAGAATCGTGTTCATCTAACACGGTATCAGAGTCATGCCCTAAACTTAGCCATGTCAATAGAACAAATGGCTCCAAAAGGAGGATCCTCTAAGGGGAAGCCCAAAGCAAAGCCATGAGAGTCGTACTCAAGCAGTATAAAAGAGGTTGTGACCCTTAATCTCGCTCTCATCGAAACAAAATCACGATAAAAGAATGGTTGAAAACCCTTTTCTAATAGTCCCTATAAAGTACACATAAAATGTAGTCTGTTATATTATGTTATCAGGACCCTTGACGACCGTGTTGAGTTCGGAACTAAGGGTTAGTTAGTGAACTTCTAATTGCTCCTATATAACAACATCAAACATCGGATACATGAATATTTTATCACAAGTGTCACTTTACCATTTTATTCTTCAGCATGTATGCATCTACACTCGAGTTCTTCTCCAATGTTGTGTTGCTTCCTACCATGAACGCATGGGGACAAGAAGCAGTCCTAACCGTTGATAAACAAAGACAATTTAGATCCGAATTGGTTAGAGTTTTCATATCATTTGATATAAGAGAATTTGACGGTGAAAAATATGCCTTTTAAAACTTGGTTTTATTTTCATATCAATCTTATATCCGTGGATTCATCTCCAACTTGACCAATCGATGCAAACTCTTCAAGGTTAATTTGGAAAGGAGATAATTTTGAGTAAGATCAAGTATGTTAGTACGCTTTTGAAAGTCTTAAGAAGTACCTACTGAATTCTCGTATATTAGGTGTCTTCATAGCAGGAAAGCCACCGATACTGTAAATTAAATTGTCGTGCAAGAAAATTAGTTCAGAGCATTGCTAGTACAAAAGAAAGAAAGAAAAAGGAAAGGAACGATTCTTTTGTTACACAAGTACGACTCTAAATCGAATCATGATTTAACCAAATCGTTTTTTCACTTTAAATGATGTAAGCAAGAATCCCGATTAATATAGAATTTTAAAGATTCATTTGACACCGATCGTGGATTCTTTGCCACTTCTTCATAATGTAGCTCATGTTAGATGAACACAACCCTTTACGATGACATGATACTTTCCACTTTAATCTCATGGCTTTGAGCTTCCCAAAAGGTAGGGGTGTACATGGTCGGGTTGGGTTGGGGGATTTTTTGACCCAACCGGGTTGGTTGGATTGGTAACCCAACCCAACCTAAAAAATTTCACAACCCAAACCAACCCAACCTAAAAAATTTCACAACCCAAACCAACCCAACCTAAAAAATTTCACAACCCAACCCAACCCAACCCTCTATTTTCGGGTTGAGTTGTGGATTATTAAAAAAAATTATTTATCCACAATTTATAATTATTCCGATACCATTTTTAACAAAAGATAATTAAAAGTTCATAAATCAATCTATAATTATTAAAAAAAAAAAAACCAATCAAGGACTCAGAGCGAAAATGGTAACATATTAACGTAGTTCAACATTATTATAAAAATAAAAACAACTAAAATATCGACATTCTTTGATGTTAAGAATGAGAAATAGAAAGATAATTGAAATCGAAGGTATGTTTTTATTGATATTCATATCATTCAAATACGATATAAGCTAGCAACTAATGCCTATAAATAAATAAGGTAATTAAATATTGAGCATAAAATAAAATATAAAATTTTCTAAGATATATTCCATAAATAATATATTATCTAAATATTACCGTAAGGAGTAAGAAATAATTTTTGGTGCAATCGTAAAAAAAAAATATATTTGGTAAAATTTAAATTGATAAAAATCCATATATCTTACCCGAGATAATTAGGGTCGACCTCATAAATTCAAATAAAAAAACAGTAATAATTCCAAGCTTGAACTATTTTCCGCGGCAGTTAAAAGAACGCGGCGTAAAAACTCGGCGGTTTAAAAGAAAGGAAAAAGGAAAACTCGGCGGCTTTATAGGAAGAAGAAAAAAAACCCGAAATTGACAAGTAAATGGGGGCCCTTCGTTCTTGTAGTCTCAATCTCTTCAATCTCTCTCAAAATTCGATGCCTTTTTCTCTTTCCAATTCCCAAATTTCCTAACCCTAACGCTACTCCCAAACCCTCCTTTTCTTTTCTGGCGCCAATTTTCCCCTTGGACTTCACTGATTTCTCTTCCTGTTTGTGATTTCATCGCCGCGCTGTTGAACAATCCGACTGATCTTTGCTAATTTTCATCTCCCGCCACTGGGTTTCCTGGATTTCGATTGCTGCTTGACGACTGGTGTTGATTTGAGGATCTGATCTCTCGCTGCTGCTGTTCTTCTGTTGGGTAGATTTGAGAAGATTAGATTTCTGATTCTGTTGAATTTTTTTAATGATCGGGCTGAAGACTCTTGGTGCTTGCTTGTTGCTCTGGGAGCTTTAAGGGTTTTGTTTATCTCCCTTTTGAGTTAATTGTATCTCGACGGCCTCTTCGATAAAGAGGATCACTACTTCTGCCACGGCGATCTACAGAACTCCATTGAATTTGAGAGGAGGTTCTTATTGTCCTCGGGGTTTCGACTGAATCCATTGAGACATATTGTACTTTTGTTGGACGAGAATAACGGGAATTTTCAGCGAACGAAGTTCGTAGAAGCCCTCTTTTCAGCAGTTCGATTTGTTGCATCCCGGTTTTGTTGAAGGGAAAAGTGTTTGATAGTTTGTATTATTTCATTTCTTCGAGTTAAATATAGGGCCCCTTTTTCTGAAGGCCTTCGAATTTTTTCTTTTCCCATTTCCATATATTCCTTGCTTGTTCATCTGGCTTTTACATATTATTTTTGAAAAAAAAAAGTACTATGGCGGTGTATTATAAATTTAAGAGTGCAAGAGATTATGATTCAATTGCTTTGGACGGTCCTTTCATCTCAGTTGGTATTTTGAAAGAAAAAATTTTCGAATCGAAGCACTTGGGAAGGGGCACTGATTTTGACCTTGTGGTCACCAACGCCCAGACTAATGAAGGTGGGTTTTTGTTCTAATTGAATTTAGCTAATTTTCTTAGAAACATTTGAAACGATTATGGGTTGCGGGCTTTAGATGAGTTTTACATGCGATCACTAGTTATCTCCTCTAATCTTTTGGGAGATATATCTTGGTTTCTATAGTCTTAACATTCTTGGTTTGAGGTCACTAACTTGCATAAATGCGGAAGTGAATTTGACTTTTATAAAACAAAGAACTGTTGAATTTGGCTGGGATTTAGTCTAATTATAATAGTCAGTTTAACACTGATCGATTGTACCAGATTGCTTGCATGAATCTGGAAGATTAATAATGGGGCTTTTATGACCATCGATGGATAATCACATATTCTAAGTCTGGTTTTTGGATTGATATCTTATTAGTGTTTTATAGATTCTATTATCTCCTTTCAAATTTTCAGAATATCTCGATGAAGCAATGTTGATCCCAAAGAATACATCAGTTTTAATTCGTCGTGTTCCTGGAAGACCTCGGTTACCCATTGTTACAAAACAAGAGTACGATCTTAACCTTTAATCAAATGGTTTTTGTATTGAGTTGGTGTTATGTGTGTTTGATTTTTTCTGAATTATCTCCTATCATCTGCTTAAATTGACATCCTATCTTTCTTCCAAGAAAGATAAGATGTTCATTGTGTTACATGAGTTAGTGGCACTGAGTCGGTGCCTTCCATGTATCTTGTAAACTGTAGCCTAAAAACAAGTGAAACTGCTGAGCATGGAAATGCAAATGCCTAGTCAGTTTCTTTTGGAGCAAACTTTTGAAGATTTGACACAATCAGCCCGTTTCTGATTTTGCAGGCCAAAAGTGGAAAATGAAATTGAAGAGACTGAACAAGAAAAGTCAACTGTTCCAGTTGCAGATTCATCATCCGCCCTGAGATTTGTGAGCCTTAGTCTTCATATTATGAAATTTTCTTGATTCAGTTCTCTCTCTTTACTGACATGTCTTTTGATGTTACAGCCTGAAGATTCTGAGTGGGATGAATTTGGTAATGATCTGTATGCAATTCCTGAAATGCATCCTGTTCAGCCAAGTAATCCAATTCCAGATGCACCTCCTACAAATAAAGCTGAAGAAGACAGCAAGATTAAGGCCTTAATTGATACCCCAGCCTTAGATTGGCAACAGTGAGTTAGATTGTACTATTTTTACAATTGTCAGTAGTGGTGTATTTAGTTATGATAGATTCTGATTACCAACGTGCCTTGATGAATTGCAGTCAAGGTTCTGATGGCTTTGGTCCTGGTAGGGGTTTTGGGAGGGGTGCTGGTGGAAGAATGGGAGGACGTGGTTTTGGTATGGACTTGTCCCTGACCAATTTATAATTTATTAGATGATTCATGTCATGGCTAGTGCCTATATCGTTGCCATCTGCTTGAACCTCAAAATGGGGGAAAAAAAATCTCTTAAATCTAATCTCAGTATCATTTGTTGAGGTTGTGCAGGCTTTGAAAGGAAGACACCTCCACAGGGATACGTGTGTCATAGATGTAAAATTCCTGGTGCGTTCATATTTTTTCTGTTGTTATGCACCAAAATCATCTTAATTAAGGCATTGATTGTTTTAGGTATTTTTCTTATTTCATTTTCCTTTTGTTTGCGGGGATCTGATTGTGCATTAACTTGTACGTCCAGGGCACTTTATTCAACACTGCCCCACAAATGGAGATCCAAATTATGACATAAAAAGAGTTAAGCCTCCCACTGGGATTCCAAAGTCTATGCTGATGGCCACACCTGATGGCTCATATGCATTGCCAAGTGGTGCTGTAGCTGTCTTGAGGCCGAATGAGTAAGATATAATACTTTTCTGCGTGCTTCTGTTTCATTGTTGATTTGGCCGATTCTAGCCATTCACTCAGTATGTCTGAACTGAAACAGGGCTGCTTTTGAGAAGGAGATTGAAGGATTTCCTTCCACTCGTTCAGTTGGTGATTTTCCCCCTGAGCTTCACTGCCCTCTGTGCAAGGAGGTTATGAAAGATGCTGTTTTAACAAGCAAGTGTTGCTTTAAGAGCTTTTGTGATAAATGTAAGATCACCATTTTATAACTTCTACTACCATGTGGTACTTATTATCATCTTGTAGTTTTAGTACTCCACTTATTTCATGTATTAGTTACCTGAATTCTGTTGTGCTTGATCCTGTTAATTACTTTGAGTTCTGTACACATTATGCAAGCCTCTCAAGTCATGCACATACCAAATGTTAGATTTTTTGAATGTGTTAAACAATTTGTCACAGGTATTAGGGACCACATTATTTCTAAGTCAGCATGTGTATGTGGAGCAACCAACGTTCTTGCAGATGATCTCTTGCCAAATAAGACACTCAGGGATACAATTAATCGTATTCTGGAGTCTGGTGGTAATAGTAGTGCTGATAATGCTGGTAGCACCTTTCAGGTGCAAGGTATGATAATTCACCCATTTTATAGTTTTGGTCTTTCATTTAGACAGTGGTGTTTCTTTCCCGTATTATGACTTATACCGATTGATAATTCATGTTTAGATATGGAATCTGCTCGCATTGCACAGCCAAAGGTTCCTTCCCCTACCTTATCTGCTGCTTCGAAGGGAGACAAAATTATACTGTCAGTCAACGAACAGACTACAAAGATCAAGGAGGTAGAGGAGGAAAAGGCTATTACCTCTGGACCTCCAACTGCAGAGAAAGTGAAGGCCACAAAAGTAGTTGACGAGTCTGAAGCTACGCACGAGTCAATGAGCGTGAAGGAACAAGCTTCACAAGGGAGCGCTTTAATAGTTGATGAAGAAGTGCAGCAGAAGATGGCTGCTGCTAGTGAGGCAGGTAATATTTATGAGGAATAGAGCGAGTGTTTGAATTGTGTTTGTTTTATGTTCGATTATAACTGAAAGATAAGTTTCCATATAGCACTCTTTGGCAATTTTGGAAAATGAATTTTGTGGCACACACCATGTTGGTGTTCTCTCTCTTTTAATATTTTAAAATTTTTAAGTTTTTTAGTGTTATTATAATTTGGATTGGAACTTATTACCTTCTCTTTTTTGATGCAGTAAAGAAAAAGAAGAAGAAGAAAGTTCGCATGCCTACAAATGGTACTCGAATCTGTTCCATGATGTTTTTACCCTAACGTCTCTACAGTTTTGGCATTTAATTCTTTTTTTTATTAAGAACTTAGTTGAGTTTGCTCTGATTTCTGTGATATTATTTTTGAATGTTCTTGCAGACTTTCAATGGAAAACTTCGCAAGATCTTGCAACGGAAAATTATATGATGCCCATGGGTGGCCCAACCCCATATAATCCATATTGGACTGGCATGCAACCTGGATTTGATGGATATATGCCTTCATATGCTGCTCCAATGCCGTACATGGGTGGTTATGGTATGGGTCCCATGGACATGCCATTTGGACCTGTCATGCCTCAGGACCCATATGGCATGCAAAGTTACATGTTTCCTGTTGCTCCACCTCAGAGGTATGTCCTCCTACTTTATATATGAAATGGCCGATATTTATTTATTTATTCATAATTTTGTTAAGAATATGAAATGCAACGTTTGCTAAATTTTTTAAGGAAGGGCAAAATTCTTGTGTGGTATTTGTAGTAGCAGAATCCCTCTGGTGTTTTACGGATGTCTTGAAGAGTCCCTTCTCCCTCCCCCTCCCTTGAAATGTTAGGAAGAAAATTTATTTCCTTGAAACCATCTCTTTCAAAGGCATTTCCATGTTGTACCTTAAATGCTCTGATATCAATTGCTAGCAGAAGCGGAAACAAGATTGATCGTACTCAGACACCCATAAATATAAGTTAAACAAAGAGACTCAAAGATTTACGTGGTTCAAAGAGAAGAAATTCCCCTACATCCACTAGTGGAAGTCAATTACTATAATCAAAGTGTTTACGAAGTGTATCTCTCACACTCTCACACTCTCACACTACAAAGTCTCGTAAGTTCCTCTCAATTGCCTCTAGGCAAATATAAAACGGCAATGACTCCACATCTCAAAACAATGCTAGACAAACCTTTATATAAGCATAACAACACTAATTCTCATACATGAATCAACGCAACATTAATGCTCATACATGAGTCAAGATGATTCATTTACCAATATGAGAGAATGTACCAATATGGGAGATGAACCAAATGAATCCTATAGATTCATGTATCGAAGTGGGGAATGTACCAAAGGTATTCATGAACCAAATCTTCTTGACTACAATCTACATGAATTGTATTACTGCTTTTTGGCTAGAGCCTCTGTGGCTACTAACTTCTTTCCTGATATATATTAGAAACTATTAGAAACTATTTTGCTGATGTATATCTTACCTTTCAATTATAATATATACTAATGTTTCCTCGCTTTTTATCTACTTATCTACTTAAATCAACTGCTTCCCATTTGTTGTGTTCGGCTTGATGTGCAATTCCTGTGCCGTTGCTAATGAAATCTACTGTGTTTTTCTGAGCTTGTGACTTATTGTGTATTATCATATTATCCAATCTATTCTATATATTTGTGCTACTTTATTAAATAAATGCTGTTGAAATTTCATATTGTCATATCATCACTGAAGAGATTTTGACTTTGTACACATTTAGGGATCTTGCGGACTTTAGCATGGGTATGAATATTGCACCTCCTGCAATGAGCCGTGAGGAATTTGAGGCTCGGAAAGCTAGCATGAGGAGGAAGCATGAAAATGAGAGACGGGTTGAAAGGTAATATGAAACTTTATAATGGCTCCTGTTCATCTAGCCTTTTATTTTTTTCAAAAGAATTTTAATTTCCTGTTGTTGGTTTCAAATATATTAATAGGTTTAATTACTGAAGATGTTACGTTCCCTTATGAATGAATCTCCAGTGATGAAATTTATTCGCAGTTGACCGCACTCTAGAATATGAACTAATACTTCATTTGAAAATAAGAAACAAAGGAGGTGGTACGAATGATTGTCACACTGGTGAGATGGGGAAGTCTTAGGTAGAGATTTGTCCTAAAAAGCCAAACAAAATTGGATAAAAAGAAATCTCTAATTGGCTTGCATATCTGATGAGAGTGGACAAACGAAAATCTTTGGTTCCAAACAATCGGATAGAAAATTTGATCCCGTGTGAAATCTTCAGCTGTTAAAGATCTTTGCATAACCCCATTTCTGTTTTTTAAAGAAATTTAGTCGGCGTGGGTTGGGGGGAGGGGAATAGACTTCAGCCCTTTGTTCTTAGATTAGCTTTGTCCATACATGAAGTTGTTAATATTGTGCAACATATCGGGTTTATTTTTATTTTTTACTTTTAATATTAATTTATTTACTAAATTTTTTGTGAAACATCTTGTGGCAGGGAGCGGGAGCCTCCGAAAGATCGGGAGTTTGGAAGGGAAGTGAGTAGCAGTGGCGATGTCTCTTCAGTGAAACAAAAATCTGTATGTCATGTTCATAACTCTATAGCACTTCTAGTTCTGTTATGAATTCTTTGTGGCACCAATTTGGTCAGAAAAATAGTAAGTTGCCAGAGGAAAAGACAAGTTTGCTGCATGAAATTCTTCCTCCTTTTTACCTGTAAGATAAACAATGGCAAAGAGTTACCACATTGATAAATCCTGCGGCAGAATCTTGTTTGGGCATTCTTGTTTTTGGTTTGGATTGGAAAGAACCATAGAACTTTTGAGTCGGTCTTTTATTGGTGTAAACTGAATTCTCTTTTTCCTCTGTAGTTTTTCTCTACTTTTGAGCTTTATTGTCACTCTTTTTGTTTGGAGATTTCCTTCNTTAATTTTGTATTTCATTTTTACATTTGCAATTTCCTCTGTAGTTTTTCTCTACTTTTGAGCTTTATTGTCACTCTTTTTGTTTGGAGATTTCCTTCTCCCTCTCTTCTTGTAAATTTTGTTAATTTTGTTCATCAATGAAACTGTTTCTTATCTAATTTTTTTCTTAAATTTACTTTGGAGCTCTGTTTTGTACCAACTGTTCTATATCGATATCTGATGTACTCTGGGTATGCACACATTGGACAAGGACTATGGACATAATAAATAGCTTAGAGAAAATGAGTTCAATCCATGATGGTTACCTACCCTTAAGATTTTAATATCCTACGAGTTTCCTTGCAATCAAATATAGAGGATTAAGATGGTTGTCCTGATTTGTTGAGATGTGCGCAAGCTTGACTCGAACACATGAATATCGGTGCTTCTGCTAATAGTATAGGTGTTTCTGTTAATATTGGTTCTACTATTTTCCTTGAATTTCTTTCAAGTCCTTCCCTTCATTTCCCTGATTGGATTATGTCATTGGATCTTTTCTCTGTCTGAGAGCATGATGTTCATCTTTCTTGGAATCTTGGATAGCTTGCCTCTTTTTAACAGTATTTTATTGTCGTATGATTTATTTTAATCATTTTATTTTCTTTATTGAGATGACATACACAAATTTGAATCCTCCGTCAAAATAGATTGTCCGACTCTTTCTTATTATGTGCAGAAGTTTGCACCCCAAACGTCAACTGGTGAACACAACCAGAACCGTCGCCAACCTGAGAGCTCCCCTGACATTGCAAGGAATGCTGGGCCGCCTTGCTTGCCACCACGCAAAAGAAAATCTGAGCACCATGATCATGATGTTGACAAGGATGACAATTCTGATCTTTATGACCATGGCCACCACCGCCATCATCGTCAACATTCAGAGTCCAGAGCAGCCTCTGAAGCTTCTGCTAAATCTGCGGCCAGTGCAGCTGCTGATCGCAAGCAAAAGATGAGCGTGTTCTCTAGAATTAGCTTCCCAGCTGAGGAAGAGATGGCGAAGAAACGGAAATTGCACTCTTCAAAGGAAGCACCACCAAGTGACACTGGTGCTTCAGCAACACACCACAAGACATCATCCAATGGTTACTACGATGACTACAAGGCGAAAACAGTCACAGCAGGGATGAGCAGTCGTGGGAGGAGTAGTGCTACTTCGCTTGATTGTGAGTCGAGCGACGAAGATAGGCATTTCAAGAGAAAACCATCTAGGTACGAGCCATCACCTCCTCCACCATCNTTTTTTTTTTTTTTTGTTTTTTTTTGAAAAAAAAAAAAAAAGAATTACGAAATACTCATGGTAACCCTTCAAGCAAATGAAATTAGTAATATTATCCGTGAACGTATTGAGCAATATAATAGAGAAGTAAAAATTGTAAATACCGGTATTGTACTTCAAGTAGGCGACGGCATTGCTCGTATTTATGGTCTTGATGAAGTAATGGCAGGTGAATTAGTCGAATTTGAAGAGGGTACTATAGGCATAGCTCTAAATTTAGAATCAAATAATGTTGGTGTTGTATTAATGGGTGATGGTTTGCTGATACAGGAGGGAAGTTCTGTAAAAGCAACGGGAAGAATTGCTCAGATACCAGTAAGCGAGGCTTATTTAGGTCGTGTTATAAACGCCCTGACTCTTGGTTAATTGAATCTCCTGCTCTTGGTATTATTTCGAGACATTCCGTATATGAGCCTCTTCAAACAAGACTTATTGCTATTGATTCGAAAGCCTAGATTCATCCCCGTGAGGTCTGATGAGTCCTAAAAATAATTCAAACCCTACTTCGGAACACTTAAGTTTAAAGAAGTCCACAACTTTTGCCCGAGATATAATGAATTATTCTAAATATAATATAAAAATAGCCTCAAAATCTATCAAAGAGGGTACGACAAGCCATTCTAAAGAATATCGAAGACCTAAAACCTTTTGACCTAAGGAAACTTAAAATGATCCCTACGAAGTTCGATTGGTTATTCTAACAATAATCTTAAGTCTATTTTGGAGCACTTAAACTTAAAGAAGCCCACAACAGTGCTCGGATGTGAGACGATTTATTCTAAAGATAATACAGAAACATCCCTGAAGTAATAAAATTTAAGAAAGTCGAAAATTAATCTAAAAAAGCATAGGTAAATAACGTTAATTATCCTAGAATTTAGAGCTATAACTTTACAACATTTTAAAAAATTATTGTGAGTAATTGACTATTTTAATCTTTTTATTAAAGAATATATGCCAAAGAATAAAATAAATTCAATTTTAAAAATCTTTAGGGAAAAGAGTCCTCATTAATACCTTTCTATCCTTTTGTTTCACTTCCTCGCTATATTTATTATATATATATATATATATATATATATATATTTATTATATATATATATAAAAGATTCTTAAATTTTTATATATATAATATTTATTTAATAGATAATATATAATTATGATGGTTTAGTTTTTCAATCGAATTAAAAAAAAAAAATTATACTATTTTATTTCATATATGTCAAAAAAAAAAAAGAATTTATATATTTTATGGTCTATTCTAGAAAACAATAAATTTTTAATAATATTATTAGAATTAGTAGGATATATATATATATATATATTTTTTTTTTTTATCATTTATGTATTAATAAATGTCAAAAATATGTATTTAAAAGTATAATTTTAAAAAATAATATTATATTTGTTTAATTTTTCTTTTTAAAATATCTCTAAAAATTTACAATTTTAGTAATTGATGAGTTCAATATTTTTATTCATGGAAGTATTATATTTCATGAGATTTGAATATTTTGGGAAAGAATATAATGCGAATTAAAGTGATCGTGAAGAATATATGCTCTTTTGCTTCAATTTCTCTGTGGCATTGGCGTCGATTTGATTGAGGCTAAGGCCTGGTTCTTCTCGAAGTAGAGCAGCGATTGATATCAAAGGGGCTCGGATTTTTCATCGTTCAATGGAGGGAGATAGCATTACTCGATTTCAGTCCTCTGGTACTGTTCGTTTCTATTTCTGTAGTGGATTTATGGAGTTTGTTCGTGCTTCTTTTCGAATCCCCAAAATTTGATTTCGTTTGCTGTGTTANACAAATTTGAATCCTCCGTCAAAATAGATTGTCCGACTCTTTCTTATTATGTGCAGAAGTTTGCACCCCAAACGTCAACTGGTGAACACAACCAGAACCGTCGCCAACCTGAGAGCTCCCCTGACATTGCAAGGAATGCTGGGCCGCCTTGCTTGCCACCACGCAAAAGAAAATCTGAGCACCATGATCATGATGTTGACAAGGATGACAATTCTGATCTTTATGACCATGGCCACCACCGCCATCATCGTCAACATTCAGAGTCCAGAGCAGCCTCTGAAGCTTCTGCTAAATCTGCGGCCAGTGCAGCTGCTGATCGCAAGCAAAAGATGAGCGTGTTCTCTAGAATTAGCTTCCCAGCTGAGGAAGAGATGGCGAAGAAACGGAAATTGCACTCTTCAAAGGAAGCACCACCAAGTGACACTGGTGCTTCAGCAACACACCACAAGACATCATCCAATGGTTACTACGATGACTACAAGGCGAAAACAGTCACAGCAGGGATGAGCAGTCGTGGGAGGAGTAGTGCTACTTCGCTTGATTGTGAGTCGAGCGACGAAGATAGGCATTTCAAGAGAAAACCATCTAGGTACGAGCCATCACCTCCTCCACCATCGGACTGGGATCAGGAGGAATCTAGACATCCCAGAGGCTCAACAAGAGAGCGGGATCGCGATCGCGATCGTGAGCGGAGTAGCTACAGCAAACACAGGTAGTAGTTTGAGGGAACCACGAAGAATTGCGGCACCCAAGAATGCAGCGGCCGACGCCCACGTAGGGTAAGGTCAGGAGATTCAGCT
Organism: Cucurbita pepo subsp. pepo; assembly: GCF_002806865.2. Lineage (NCBI taxonomy): Eukaryota > Viridiplantae > Streptophyta > Magnoliopsida > Cucurbitales > Cucurbitaceae > Cucurbita > Cucurbita pepo. The sequence continues at coordinate 5,759,993 of NC_036645.1, read as the reverse complement.
GGAAAATCCAAATGGGATTGAAGTGAAAGTACAAGCAGCATATGTATGAATGAGATTGCATTATTTGTGGTATCTGGTGGGGATGCTAACTGTAATAGAGGCTTGTGCGTTGTGCTCGAGCTTCTTCTTCTGTATTTGCTTGTCATAAATATACGAATGAAATTTTCGTTCTCTATTTGGGTTCTGAGGAATCTTTATATCACGAGAAATTTGTTTGTCTTCCTTTATAAATAAATTAGCCAAGGCCTTGTTTAAGGGGCGTTTTCGAATTTTCTTTCGAGTAAATGACTCGATTAAAACTCGTTATGGAATCTGCAACTTTCAAATTTTCTTTCGAATAAATTAGCTTGCCCTTCCTATTTCTTCAACATGTTGATTCTTGCTCTCATTGTCTTTTTCATTTTGTTCATTTTCCAACCATTTTTTGGTATCATTTACTTTGATGTGCCCTCATTCGTGATATTCTTGCTATTGGTATCATGATATGATATTCACAGTTAGATCCCATTTGAAAGAAAATTTTCATAGTATGTGAGTGTAGACAAATCACGGTGAAAAAATTTGTGTTGGTTTGTGGGGATAGTTTTTTATTCTTAAGAAACAAGGAGTAGGAAAATGTAACCATGGCAAAAGAGTGCGCTGCTGATACAGGAGGGAAGTTTTGTAAAAGCAACGGGAAGAATTGCTCAGATACTAGTAAGCGAGGCTTATTTAGGTCGTGTTATAAACGCCCTGACTCTTGGTTAATTGAATCTCCTGCTCTTGGTATTATTTCGAGACATTCCGTATATGAGCCTCTTCAAACAAGACTTATTGCTATTGATTCGAAAGCCTAGATTCATCCCCGTGAGGTCTGATGAGTCCTAAAAATAATTCAAACCCTACTTCGGAACACTTAAGTTTAAAGAAGTCCACAACTTTTGCCCGAGATATAATGAATTATTCTAAATATAATATAAAAATAGCCTCAAAATCTATCAAAGAGGGTACGACAAGCCATTCTAAAGAATATCGAAGACCTAAAACCTTTTGACCTAAGGAAACTTAAAATGATCCCTACGAAGTTCGATTGGTTATTCTAACAATAATCTTAAGTCTATTTTGGAGCACTTAAACTTAAAGAAGCCCACAACAGTGCTCGGATGTGAGACGATTTATTCTAAAGATAATACAGAAACATCCCTGAAGTAATAAAATTTAAGAAAGTCGAAAATTAATCTAAAAAAGCATAGGTAAATAACGTTAATTATCCTAGAATTTAGAGCTATAACTTTACAACATTTTAAAAAATTATTGTGAGTAATTGACTATTTTAATCTTTTTATTAAAGAATATATGCCAAAGAATAAAATAAATTCAATTTTAAAAATCTTTAGGGAAAAGAGTCCTCATTAATACCTTTCTATCCTTTTGTTTCACTTCCTCGCTATATTTATTATATATATATATATATATATATATATATATTTATTATATATATATATAAAAGATTCTTAAATTTTTATATATATAATATTTATTTAATAGATAATATATAATTATGATGGTTTAGTTTTTCAATCGAATTAAAAAAAAAAAATTATACTATTTTATTTCATATATGTCAAAAAAAAAAAAGAATTTATATATTTTATGGTCTATTCTAGAAAACAATAAATTTTTAATAATATTATTAGAATTAGTAGGATATATATATATATATATATTTTTTTTTTTTATCATTTATGTATTAATAAATGTCAAAAATATGTATTTAAAAGTATAATTTTAAAAAATAATATTATATTTGTTTAATTTTTCTTTTTAAAATATCTCTAAAAATTTACAATTTTAGTAATTGATGAGTTCAATATTTTTATTCATGGAAGTATTATATTTCATGAGATTTGAATATTTTGGGAAAGAATATAATGCGAATTAAAGTGATCGTGAAGAATATATGCTCTTTTGCTTCAATTTCTCTGTGGCATTGGCGTCGATTTGATTGAGGCTAAGGCCTGGTTCTTCTCGAAGTAGAGCAGCGATTGATATCAAAGGGGCTCGGATTTTTCATCGTTCAATGGAGGGAGATAGCATTACTCGATTTCAGTCCTCTGGTACTGTTCGTTTCTATTTCTGTAGTGGATTTATGGAGTTTGTTCGTGCTTCTTTTCGAATCCCCAAAATTTGATTTCGTTTGCTGTGTTATTGCAGCGGATTCGTTTGTTGGACATGAGTTGTGAGCCTTGTGGAGCTCGGAAGAGATATGGCCCTCATTCGGAGAGTTTCGTCGAGCTTTCCTCGAGTTGTTGGGTTTGGTAACAGGGCCTTGTATTCTTTGAATTCTCCTTGTGAGTCGTTGGACTCCCCGACCTCTTCCTCTTTTGTTCATGGAATCCATGTCTTCCATTGTCCTGTAAGTTCTGCTGTAGCGGTAATTTTCATTACATTTTTGGTTCGGTTGCTGATTGAATTAGACTGCTTCAACAACTCTATGCTCTGTTCTTATATGCTTTGATATTTCCAAGTTGGGATATAAAGATAAGGCGCAAATTTCTTGTTGAGACTTATATTGTTGTTCGTGGGGGTGTACAGTTTTGGAAGTATAAGGTGCAAATTGAATTGGTTTTGTGATAGGATGCTGTGGGAATCGTTGCTAAGTTGTCGGAGTGTATAGCTTCAAGAGGGGGAAACATACTAAATGCTGATGTTTTTGTACCTGAAAACAAGAGCGTCTTCCATTACAGAAGGTAATTTTTGGCTTCTTTTGCTTGTGGTGCTTTCTGAATAAGTCGTTTTATATGCTGGTACTATGTAGCTGCCATGTTTTTTTCTCTGTGTTAGTACGGGGTTTATAGATGATATGAAGCTAAAACAAGGAAAGAAAGTCAAGCTACAGCTAATAAATAAATCACTCAATTGATAAAGAGTATTAATAAAGTACTTCTTAGTAGGAAAGACAAGTTTACACCAAGAAATAATAGTCGGTAGATGCTATAGGCTAATAAATAAATAACTCAAGTGACATAGAGTATTAACCGTGAGCTCTTATACCATTTGTACTGGCCCAAGCCCACCGTTAGTAGATATTGTTTGCTTTGACCTGTTATGTATCGCCATTAGCCTCCCGATTTTTAAAACGCATCTATTAGGGAGAGGTTTCCACACTCTTATAAGGAATGCTTCGTTTCCGTCTGATATGTGATCTCACAATCACACCCATTGGGACCACGTCCTCGTTGGCACACCGTCCGGTGTCTGGTTCTGATACCATTTGTAACAGCTCAAGCCCACCGCTAGTAGATATTGTCCGCTTTGGACCGTTACTTATTGCCATCAGTCTCACGGTTTTTAAAATGCGTCTGCTAGGGAGAAGTTTCCATACCTATAAGGAATGCTTCGTTCCCTTCTCCAACCGACGTGGGACCTCACATTATAGATCCTATTATTCCTTTGGACTCGAAGATTCAAAAAAATGCAATTTTTGTAACTATACTAGTCATGTTGCGGTGATCTCATTAAATTAAATGACATTGCAACTTGATTAGGGGTCTTTGAGGAATTAACAAAAAATATGATCCATTGTCGATTGAATAAAAAGGAGGTGTCTGTTAATGCGTTATCATCGACAAAGTTGCAGACTCATTTCTTGGCCATAGTATACCCAACTTTCAATTTTGTAATCTAACTTACACAATTGCATATAAGGCTTAAGTCAATCTATTCAGACAAGAAAGACGTCCATGTTCATATTTCATTTTCTACTAGATTTTTTCTTATATCTCTAGAAGTCATATCCTCCTTTCAGAAAGCATTCCTTATATTCTATCAGGAGTAGTCGATAAATTTCAAGAGTGAAACTTTATCTTGTATTCAAGGGTGTTACTGAGGACTTGCATTAGTAACTACAATATTACAATCGTACAACCAGAATACTTCTTCATTTCAAGCTAGAAATGCAAGTCATGAATTGAATCAGGCTAGTCTTCAATAATATCCCAGAAAGGAACAAACCAGTACAATTTTTGGTTTGTGGCCAGTCAACCTGGTTGTGATGAATATTAGGTTGAGCCTTATATCTTCGGGGAAGTAGTTTGAATTTCTCTAGTGCACTATGCTGTACTTTTCTTGACATTCAAGCTTGAACTCATGTCTGACTTTCGCTTTATGTGCAGCCAGTTCCTTTTTGATCCTCGTAAGTGGCCAAGGATGCAAATGGATGAAGATTTCCTTAGGATTTCAAAATTATTTAACGCTTGGAAGTCTGTTGTCCGGGTGCCAGATCAAGACACCAAATATAAGATTGCGATTCTTGCTTCAAAACATGTATACCTCTCAATTTCATGTCATAAACTTCTTTTGTTTTGATATTAACATTACTTTTCCCATTGCAGGATCATTGTCTGGTTGACCTACTTCATCAGTGGCAAAGAGGGAACCTACCAGTGGAAATAACTTGTGTTGTCAGGTAAATTTTCTGAAACTTCTTTTAATTAGTTTTGAAGTGCCCATAAACTTTCTTCTCAATCCACTTGTTTCAGTAATCATGAGAGAGCCCCCAATACCCATGTGATGTGCTTTCTTGAAAGGCATGGTATTGCTTATCATTATTTGCAAACATACAATGACAATAAGAGAGAAGGAGAGATATTGGAATTGGTGAAGAATACTGATTTTTTAGTACTTGCCAGGTACATGCAGGTAAATTAGATCATAATACTAGTGCATTTTTACCAGCTTAGTTCTTTAGAAAAAAAAAAAACTTGTGGATAATTGTGTTGTTCCAAATCATACATACAAAGACAGATGAACAAAGTAAATGGATGTTGCAAATGAAGTCTGATGCAGTTTCTTTGTTTTTAAGTGATTGATTGTGAAATTAAATATCTGATCCTGGTAATTTTCAATTTTCTTTGCAGGTATTATCTGGTGATTTCTTGAAGAGCTATGGGAATGATATAATTAACATCCACCATGGTCTCTTGCCTTCATTCAAAGGGAGTAATCCTTCAAAACAGGTTCGGAACATTGTCTGGTTTTCTAGTTACATAATCCATCAACCCACCCCAATTATCTGGTGAGATTCCACTTCGGTTGGGGAGGAGAACGAAACATTCTTTATAAGGTGTGAAAACCTCTCCCTAGCAGACACGTTTTAAAAACCTTGAGGGAAAGTCCAAAAAGGACAATATTTACTAGCGGTGAACTTAGGCTGTTACCAATGGTATCTGAGCTAGACACCGGGCGATGTGCCAGTGAGGAGGTTGAGCCCCAAAGGGGGGTGGACACGAGGCGGTGTGCTAGCAAAGACGTTGTGCCCCACATCGATTGGAGAAGGAAACGAGTGCCAGCGAGGACGCTGGGTCCCGAAGGGGGATGGATTGTGAGATCCCACATCGGTTGGGGGAGGAGAACGAAACATTCTTTACAAGCGTGTGAAAATCTCTCCCTAACAGACGCAACATTTTAGTTGCATTTTAAAATTCTGAGGGAAAGCCCGAAAGGGAAAGTCCACACAGGACAATATCTGCTAGCAGTGGACTTGGACCGTTACATATCTTTTTTGCTTTTACCATAACTGTGCAACTGTCGTTGATTATTTAATTTGTTATATTACATTGACAGGCGTTTAATGCTGGCGTAAAGTTAATTGGTGCTACGGCCCATTTTGTGACCGAAGAACTTGATGCTGGACCCATCATTGAGCAGATGGTATCTTTTAGGCTGTTTGATGCAACTAAATTTGCTTGTTCTCTATTGTCTTGGTCTTTATTTGTGAACCATGAGTAGCCCTTTTTTCTGAGATTATAAACCATTTCATTCTTAACCCTTTTTTTTCTAGTGAACTATTAAGGGCATGTTTCATAGTGTTTTTGAACCGTTAAAATCACTTTTGTCGTATTCAAGATAACTTTGCACTTAATCATTCAAAATCATTTTAATGTTTGATCGTACCTTTTTAAATACGATTTACGCACCATCAAAATTGACTTCTAGTGACCAAATAAATTATAAAATTACTCTTTACCTTTGTTTTTTTTTTTTTTTTAAATATATCCATGTTTTTTTCAAAAGTTGATGGTGATATAGCTGCTGTACAGCTCTAGAAAGCATGTTAGAATCTTTTCATCAATTTAACTATGTTTCTGTTCAAAATTATCAGGTTGAAAGGGTTTCCCACAGAGATAATTTGCAGAGCTTTGTACAAAAGTCAGAGAACCTAGAAAAGCAATGCCTAACAAACGCAATTAAATCATACTGTGAACTGCGCGTCTTACCATACGAGAAGAACAGGACTGTCGTCTTTTAAGAGAATGAGGAAGTATTTTTCAATCAATATACTCTTGATGGTATACTTCATATATTGATTTCAAATTTCAATTTATAGATACCTATACCTCTACCTCAACTTGTTTCAACTGAACTAGCAAGTTACAAGATGAATAAATAGATCTTTTTAACTCTCGTTTTTGCAATTTTAGAAATGTTGTAGTTTGACAGCTAAAATATTTCATATTATCTTGTCTATTCTTTTGATTGTTTGGTCTGAGAACATTCGAGGATGTCTGAGTTTTGAATTTGGGGAACTGTTAGATTCTAGCCAAGTGTTTCAGGCTGTTAGGACCCTTTTGTATTCTGTTTGGGACAACTGAACTTATATTAAGACATTTGAAAGGATCTCTCTGCAAAAGGACCATTATACAAGGATTCATTCATTGAGTTGATCTTGATGAACTCTGTGTTTTATGATCTGGTTAGTCTTTCCCTCTCTGTTGGTAAACTTGTGTATGTGTGTAGGTGTATGTTTATCTTTCTTGTACTTTCCCTTTAAGGTTTTTAAAACGTGACGGTTAGAGAGAGGTTTCCACACCTTTATGAAAAATGTTTCGTTCCCCAATCTAACCAATATAGGATCTCATAGCGTATATAAATGTAATTGCAGGCTTCCTTTTTTAGAAAGTGTTCGGCTTACAATTTAGTTAAGATGTCCAACCGATATAGGATCTCATAGTGTATATAAATGTAATTGCAGGCTTCACTTTGAGCATAAGCTCTCATGGCTTTGTTATGGGCTTCCCCAAAAGGCCTCAAAGTGGACAATATCATACCATTGTGGAGAGTCGTGTTCGTCTAACATGGTATCAGAGTCATGCCCTAAACTTAGTCGTGCCAATAGATTAGTAAATCCTCAAATATCGAACAAAGAACTCCAAAAGAAAAGGAGCCAAGCCTCCTCGAAGGCAATAAAAAATGATTAAGACTCCAAAGGAGTCGAGCCTCGATTAAGGAGAGGCGCACTTTGTTCGAGGGGAGGTGTTGGATGATGAAAGTCCCGCATCGGCTAATTTAGCGAATGATCATGAGTTTATAAGTGAGGAATACTAACTCCATTGGTACGAGGCCTTTTGGGGAAGCCCAAAGCAAAGCCATGAGAGCTTATGCTCAAAGTGGACAATATCATACCATTGTGGAGAGTCGTGTTCGTCTAACATGTAATTGCAAGCTTCCTTTTTTAGAAAGGGATCGGCTTGCAATTTCTTTTTTGCAACCTCCGGAGTTAAGATGTCAAGATTACATACGTCGCTACGTAAACTCGAATTATATCCTTATTGCTTCATCATTAAAAGTGTTATCTATTGAATTATTCAAATCTTGATCGGATACACTAAGAACATTTATGACTATGTAATTACCCGTTCCGAATGTCCTCCTTAGCGATATTACTTACTTAAAAAAGATACTCTATTTTTTCGTAGCTCAAGTTTGGTATCAAATGAAACAAATTTTATCGTTTTTCTTATGATGAATCGAAAAGAGGGTACATGCCAGGTACTGTACCTGCTTGAAACATATCTTCTTAAGGCTATTTCGATGGCATATTTTGCTTCAAAATTAGGAGATAAAAATTCAAGTCTCTATATAAAAAATACGAATTTCAAGTAAATCTATTGTATAAACCATAAAAATAGTGCAAAATTCTCTAAAATCAGCGTAACATAATGGATTTGAACAATGTGGATAGATAGCGATAAATGCGATCTAGCTAACCGTACTATCGTATTTAAAATGACAGCATGGAATAGCATAAGAAAAATTTGAGCTGAAAAGCTATAACATAGGTCGGTCACTGTGCCATTTCCTTCCTTGTCTTCCAAGATTTGAACTCTTTAGTACCAATGGCCACGCTTTTCTTTTTACTTTTCTCACTTTGTCTCCTGCACGTACCATAGATACCGACATCTTTTCTTTTCTAGTGTCATCACGTTCGCTAATATGCCACGTACTTCTTGTTTGATCAGTCTTTTCGCGTTCATCGTGGATATTATTTCGGGGATAGCTTCAACAATAATATACTTAAATTTAAAACTGATTTGTGACGGTGGATTAAATATCATATCTTTTAAAAAATGGTCAATGTTAATAAAATTATTGACCAAAAGCGTTCAAGTTTACTACTATCAGGGTCGCATTTAACACTGTCATCTCCACTATTGTCTTGTGGCTAGACTGTTGGCCACGCCTCTAATTCGCACATGATTTACCCGATTGTTGGGAACTTAGTGTAATCGGGTCAAACCTCCACCTATGTCTTGAGAAACTTGCTAATGTCGTTTCCGACCAAGTCCTCTTCCATCATTGTGGCTACTCTTAAGGTCCCAATGTAACCTACAAGTGCCAAGGGGACAATAACGTCTCAGACCCCATCATCTAAGCCTATTATAAATCTTTTCACCTTCTTGGTCTTTACCTCGACTCACTCAAGAGCAAACCTCACCAGTCTCATAAAATTTCTTTCATATAGGCGAATTAATTACCCATTTTGTTGCAACTTCATGAATTCGTGTTGCTTTCAATACTAGGCTACACTTGAGTTGAGACCATACTATTACGTCTCCTTTAAGAATAAGATTCTCCTATGTCAACTCTACACTATACCGTCTTGTAACATGAAAGAAGTACATAATACCTTCTAATCTCCAGGGCAGTCAAAATAGAAGTTGTCATCGGACTAGAAGTCCAAGCAATTACCGATACAACTTTTGTAGTTGAGGAGGGTTCGTTGAGGTATTTTAGGTGGACGGATTCGTTGAGGTAACTTATTTTGTTACACTTAATTTTGAAATTTCTATGATTGAATCGCTGAAAACAAACAGTAAGATCCAATCCTTTTAAACTTTTCTTAGTCATCCTATTATCAGAATTACTCTCATTCAGATATAATCTCGGTTCATTCATGTACTCGTTCTTTACTCAAACGTCACAGATACAATTAATAATATTTGTGGGTACATTGGATTCCAAGCCTCTCATGTGCTTTATTCATATTTTGACATAGGACATGACCATTTCTTGCACACCATGTCTTTATAACATGCCCACACCCTATATTCCATGCATTCAAAACACCCAACCTCTCAAACTAATGCTACCCACAAATTTCCCTCTTCTATCACAAACCCATTTTAGATCATAAACTTGATATCGCATAAATGCTCGATACCCGAGTAGTTCAAATTCTTTATTATTATTTCGTACCACATGTGCACCGTACAGTTTTAGTCTTTGAAAGTGATTGGTCAGCCTGGCTCAACCGTTAGCTCTATAAATTCTATATATAATATAAATTGCACGAAGATTAAATCTTCCGTAATGTTCTTTAAAAAATTCTATTATAAATTTAGCGTTTGAACGTTTATCAAAATAAAGTTATTGAAATAAATATAAAAATAGTTGGTAAATGAGAATTATTATTTTTGAAGGTTACATGATAGTTTGCTAAGTTTGTCGTTGCAAACAAGTCCAAAATTGCCAGCTCAATAGTTCTAAAACGAAGCTCATTTATGTTGGATAGTGAAAGAGATATTTGAGAGAATTTGGTTCTCTCTTGATAGTTATTATCCGCTTTGACTCGTTACGTATTGTCATCAGGTTTATAGTTTTAAAACCCGGCTGTTAGGAAGAGGTTTTCACACCCTCGTCCCTTTCTAACTGATGTGGGATCTCACAATCCACCCCCGCTTGAGGGTCTAGCGTCCTCGCTAGTACACTGTCTGGTGTCTGACTTTGATACGATTTGAAACCGTCCAACTCCACTGCTAAATAGATATTGTCCGTTTTGGCTCGTTACGTATAGTTGTTAGCCTCATGATTTTTAAAACACGATTATTTGAGAGAGGTTTCTACACCTTTGTAAGGAATATTTCGTTCTTCTCTCCAAACAACATGAGATCGTACCGAATCTCTCACTCTATATGTTGTAAAACAAAATTTGAAGATAAACATATGATTAAATCTTTATTAAATCATCACCCATATCCATAATCATATCAAGTTCATCATATGGAGTTGATTTGTAATGAAAAATATTAAAATGATTGAAATGATAGTATAGATATTGAAAAAAATAGACGACGTCTCATTACTATTCGTATGATTGTTGATAATTGTCGTCGGTTATCTGAGTCATCACAAAACTTTTATCAATATCACAAGCCTCATAGATTCTTCTCTCTTTAGTTGCTACCAATGTAGCCTCGTTGCCACCTAGTCGATGTCGAGCCACCTATTCCCCACGGTCTTTGGTATCGTGGGGCGTTACAATAGCCACCAATTGAGAAATTCGAAGGGTATAAGAATGCTTTCAAGTAGCTTTGGTGCTGGAATTGGTTCAATTTCCATCTTTTTTTTTTTTTTCTGGGGAATTACAATGGGTTTGGTGCTCGAATTAGTTGAATTTGATTAGATTTTTCTTTTCGGTTTAATTTGAGTTGATTTTTTAAAAACTCGAAAAATTAATTCGATTTGTAAGTTGACATTTTTTCGATCAGGTCAACCAAGTCAACTCGAGAATAAGGTTATAACCCAACTCAAACCTACCGTACTTTAAAAAAGATTATGAATTTTTAACATCTATACCTGATGTTAATGTTACATTGTTACATTGTAACTTGTAAATATTTGATATTTAATTGTATATTTACCGTGGATAGATATAACTTTTTAAAATAATTTAAAAAATAATAATTGAACAATATAAACGAACCTGAAAATATCCGGTTAAGTTGAGTTATGAACTCAGTAAGAGACGTAAATGTGAAACAAAAATAAAAATGTGGACATTATAACAAACTTAATTACACACAATGCCACTGATGAAGAAAAACAACAAACCTATACAACAGAAAATGACGAATTTCATATATTTATTTATTTATTTATTTATTAATCTCATCCTCAGATTTATTAGAAATTTTCATACGATTGTAAAATACAGTAATAATTTTAAATCACAATCATTCGAAAAATAATAATAAATCTGAGGATGAAATTAGAAAAGGAAAAAAAAGAAGAAAATTTTCCTGATTTGGTATTAGAAATTAAAAAAAAAAAAGAAAAAAATTCAAAATCTGCAGCCTTCTACGATCAAGGAGGAGTGGCGGCGAAATATTCCGACGGCGACGGCGGGCGGCCGAAAGCAGAGTCGAAGCCGTCAATCGGAAGCATTTGGGAGAGACAGAATGTACCAATTTGGTGATTGGGATGAAGAAACAGATCGGGAAGATCGAAGAACGGATCATCGATTTCTCCGGGAGATTTCGCGGCGGCGGCGGCGGCGGCGGCGACAGAGGAGGGAGAGCAATTGCGGTCGGATTGAGAGGCGGCATCGTCGTCGTCGTCTTCATCAGTGGAATTAATAGGAAACGTCGCGGCTTTGGCGGCGGCGGCTCGAATGTCCTTAGCGGAGGAGCTAGCGGGACGAGGGAAGCGGTGAGCCAACTCCGGGAAGTTGAGGTAAGCGGAGTGACCTTTGATGGTTCTGGCGGCGACGTCGTGAGCTCTGGCGGCCATTTCTGGAGTGGAAAATGTCCCCAACCAAATTCTGGATTTCTTCTTGGGTTCTCTGATTTCTGATACCCATTTTCCCCATTGCCGCATTCGGACGCCGCGATATGTCGGATGTTTGCCGTCGTTTCCAAGCTTCATCTTCTTCGAGTTCTTTTCTTTCATGTCCGACGACGACGACGACTGAAACTGGAATCTCTGAAGAGGATCTTCCATTGGAGTGAGCTCTGTTTTTTTTTTTTTTGAGGTTAGGGACGGAATGTAAAAGGCTAGGGGCCTTAAAATAGAGCTTTTATTTATATATATATATATATATATATATAGATATAGATATATATATATTTATATTGTAACCGTCTAAGCCTGCGGCTATGAGTAAGTGTCTTGGAGCAAGGTTTTAAAACGTCTCTCGGAGAGGTTTCGGGGTAGATATTGTCCTTCCGTCTTATTAACTTCTGTCTGATCTCATAGAACTTCAATTGAGGCTTTATGATCCGTGCTTGATCTTACAATCACCGACTTGAAATGGGCTACCAAAGAGCAAATGTCGGCATATCCTCATCATTCGGCTGGGCACTAGGATGTGAAGCTGTAAACAAAGATTCTCTTAGACCGCTCTGGCTCGATACTCTGTCGATTCGGGGGTTCTCTCGGAAGTTTGAGTTCAGTTTCTTCCTCTTCCTTTCAGTTTAGTGTTCAATGTGTCTGTTACGAAGAGATTTCTGTTTCACGTGTCCTTCCAGATTTGTGTTTCACATGTCCTTCTTTTTTAACTTTACAGGTTTCTGGTAAGTTTTAAAATGCATTTATTATGGAAAGACTTCAATACCCCTAAAAATATATTGTTCTCCTCTTAAACTGATATGTGATCTCACAGTCCATTATATATATATATATATATATGGAATAAGAATTAAATGGTGATGTGCTAAAAATTTATTATTATTATTATTAATTATTAATTTTATTTTATTAACAAATAATTTTAAAAAAGAAAAAAAATATATTTTTGGAAGTCAATAAAACCTTTTTCTTCATTTAGTGACGGCATAATTAATTTATTCAGATGCAAGTCATCATAAACTTAATTTCTCAACTCCAACCTTGTTTTTCATTTATTTATTTAAATAATAAATATAATATTAAAAAAATTTTAAAAAATTCAACTCATTATATTAATTATTTTTATTTATTAGTGGCAATATTTATTTATATTTGTTTCGACGTGTCAAAAATAAGCACGGGTGATATAAAAAAGTCTTTGAATAATATTTTACAAGAAAAAAACATAATTGAGTAATTAATTGTGAGAATATTTAAAATAAAATGGTAATTTAATTATTCAAATTAGGTGGTGTTTTGCTTAAATTATTAATCCCATTTAACAATTAATTACTTTATTAATTTTTTTTTAATTTTATATAAATTAGGTTAAATATTTTCTTTGGTTATTTTTGGTCCCTCTTGTTGTCTTATTCAAATGACTTTAGCAATAAAAAGGGTTGGTGGGTCACCATTAAAAATACAAGAAAATTAATTAAAATAAATAAATTGTTGGCAAATTTCTATTGGCCAACTTGGAAATTTTGACTAAAATGCATTATATATTATATTTTTAAGGGATTATTTATTAATTTTCCTTTTTTTAAGGTGGAGGGACAATTGAGAGTTGTTGCCTTGTCACTTGATGGCTCCTCATGTTTAGGAAATTTCCCACATGTTGTTTGAGATAGTAAATACGACAAACTCAAAAATTACTTTATATTATTCCGACAAAAACCAAAGTTTCTTTCCGTTTATATTTTGATGTTATATATTTACTTTCGTGATCTATATCTATTTATAATCTTTTTATCACATAAATTTTGATCGCTACAAGAAATAATGGATACGATAGCTAACGTAGACCTTTTATAAGTTTTTTTTTTTTTTGTAGGTATTGAAAATCGAACTATGATATCCCAAGCACAACACTGTTAGATATTGTCCACTTTGGGTTTTTCCTTTCCAATCGATTTGAGATCTCAAAATCCACCCCCGAAGGGGAACCTCTTGATCAGATAGAGGAATAAGTGCCGGCGAGAACATTGGGCTCCAAAGGGAGAGTAAATTGTGAGATCCCACGTCGGTTTGAGAGGAGAACAGAGCATTCTTTGTGAAGGTGTGGGAACCTCTCTCTAGTAGATACGTTTTAAAACCTTGAGGGAAGCTCGAAAGGAAAAGCCCTAAAAGGACAATATCTAATAGCGGTGAGTTTGGACTGTTACACAAACGTCATTAAAAGTGTCAGACTTTTTGTTAGAGTAGAGTATGAAGATACATAAACTAAAAAAATATTTTAGTTTGTATAGGATATTCTCTATCGTTAATATGATGTAACAACTCATACCCAAGATTCAGATAAGGATTCAAAATCCATGTCGTAGGGGATACAAGAGAATATCGAGACCATCAGGTGTCAAATTTAAATTCCGAATCCTGGACATGGGTCGTTATACATGAAACATTCAGAACAAACATCATAAAAGACACAAAGTAAACCGTTCACGAGAACTATCAAAATCAAATGTAAACGACGAGATTATATTTTGTTGGTATATAATTAAGGTTTATCGAAGAAGGAAGACAATGGCACATGGTAGTTTGAGAAATTAGGTATCCAAGAACTCTACATGGTAGGGTCAAATGTTTGTACACATTACTATACAAAATAATTTAACCCTAATAATATTTGGCAATCATTAAAAATGAATGAGAAATTATGACACATGAAGAACTTATAGTAAAAATTATAACCCAAAGTTTTAAAATTATTTAGAACTTAGGGTAAACAAAAATAATTAAGAGCATAATGATTGCATAAAGATCAATGAGTTTGGTCCACACAAAAACCATATTTGTTGTCCAAATTTGGTTGGTTGATATATATATATATATATATATATATATATATATATATATATATTCATAATGATTATATTAAAATTAGTTGTATTTAGTCTTTTTATGATAATTTCTTTCTAATTAAAGAAGAAATTCAATCCTTTTCTTCATCATTATAAAGTCAAAAAAACTTTCTAATAAAGCTTTAAAACCAAATTATAAAATGACAAATTGAAAATAGTGATTCTTATATTCGACAAAATTTTTCACCTTAGTTTAAATATCTATTTGTTCCGACTTTTGGGTCACTTCGGTATCATTTGCGACTGTCTTTTTACTCTTCAAATGAGTGTCATTAGGACGTTCAGAAAATTTTCTTTTTCGTTTTGATATCTTACTATATCCACTAGCTCTCGGGCAACTTTTAGGTCATTTTTCATGGGAGTACCATTGACGTCTTTTTTCATTTGTCAAACGAGTATGATTTGGACGTTACAAAAAGTTTCTTTCTAATTTTGGGTTCTTGCTGTATCTATTAGTGTTTTTAAAGTTTATCTTTTCACGAATCAAGTTGGAGTCTTCAAATTCAAAAAAAAAAAAAAATAAAGAAAAAGGATTTTTTTTTTTTTTTTTTTTTACATATTAATTTCAATTTTTTTTTAATGTTACTTTACAAACATATAGAATAGAGAAGATTTTTTACTATAACTCGTAAAGAGAAATGTCACCGTGCTCACTTTAAAATTTATTTTTAAGTTAAACATCTTAAAAATTATATTATTTTACATCCTTGAATAGTATTGAATGGCACGAGAGTTTGCTCGAGTCCGAACCGGGACCAACCGAGCACTTGCAATATCTATGTTAGCTTATTATTGGGCCACAAGGTTTATATCAACTTTATTTTTTGAAAAAAAAATTATATATTTACATATTATATCAATAAAAGTACTGAATTTGTAAAAGCTGATAGGATTTTTTCTTTTTTTTTAGATCCAACCTCGAGTAAGATAAAAAATCGAATCATTTAACTTTTGTAACAGTAATTTATATTTATTTACTGAACTAGGTTGAAACGTACGAGAGAGAAAGAGAGAGAGTTGGTATACCATTGTTGACAGATAAATTTTTGTTAATAATATTAGGTTTCGTGACAACAATATATTAAGCTTAAATCATCAACGGTATCTAAGTTCTAGAAATATCATAACTTTCATGACATGTTCGATTTATGTATCTTACTGTATTGACTAATTAATATCGTTGATGGTTTGTCACAATCATTAACCTCGACTCTCCAATATGACCATTCGAATCAGACGTTTATTAAATTTTTTTCATCATCGAAAACATAATCTCTTGACAATATTTAAAATATTATAAATATACTTATATATACGCTAAATTCCACTTCTTTTTATAGTGTTTCGATCGTTCTAGAATTTTAGTTCAATTATTATTTTTTTAATGAGATTAAATTAATAAAAATATTCTTCAACTAATATATATATTTTTTTTTATCAATTTGAATAGAAACCGTTGATACTTTATTGTAAAAATATCCTTAAATTTTAAAAATATTTCAAAAATACCATCCAACTTTTAGCTTTCATTAAGTGTATTTTTCAAACACTTATGAAATAAAATACTAACGGTTTTCGTTCAAGTGTATTTTTTCAAAACACTTTTAAAATGAAATACTAACGGTCTTTATTGTAAAAATATTGATTTTTACTCGATCAATATCCCACATTGATAGAGTAGAGAATGAAACATTGCTCGTAAATGCGTAGAAATATCTCCCTAACATACGTGTTTTAAAACCGTGAGCCTGACTACGATACGTATCGGGCCAAAGTGAACAATATTTGCTAGCGATCGGCTTAGGTTGTTACAAATGGTATTAGAGCCAGACATCGGGCAGTGTGTTAACTAGGACGTTGGGCTCTAAGGGAGTGGATGCATTTCTTATAAGAGTGTGGAAACTGTGCTAGTAATGACACTGGCCCCAAAAGGTGTGGATTTTGAGACCTTACATCGGTCGAACAATTCAACTAATTTGGTACTAAACATATGTTTTATAATAATAATAAAAAAATAAAAAAAATAAAAACACATGAGAATATATTTTAAAACGACTGAAAATTAATCGATATAAAATAATAAAAATTTAATTATTTTTATTATTTGAAATGGAAAGTTTATAATAAAAATTTATAAAATTTAATTATTTTTTTCTTTTATTATTATTATCATTATTATTATTATTTTGGGACAATCATTATTATTAACCTAAAGCATAAAGGCTAAAAGGAAAAATAGATAAAGACAAAAAATAATAATAATAATATAAGACTCGAAGTATGTGCTTGCTACACATTTCGAGAAGAATAAGTTAACTTTAAGGTGAAGTAATATTTCATCGTTAACCATAGTTTATTTACTAATTCTTTAATATAAGTTGATTCTAACCTCTACTTAATTTTAATCGAGCTTCATCTTCACGATGAACAAAACACTTAAGTTTGGACGTATTAGTGACAGTTACCTTTAAAAAATTGTTCAAAAAATCTTTGTTTTCGTTCATTTTATCAGGTAAAGCAAACCATTTCCATTGATTGATGCACGTTTCATGTTTTTTTTTTATATAATTTCGTGAAGATTGAATATAGTTGTAGACGAGAAAAGACAAAGTCGAGGTGTCCCGAGATGTTTAGAAAATGGTTATGTTGGTAGCTTTTATAAGATGATTACCAAAATCAAGCAATCAAAGACAAATTGCACACAATATTAGGAAACTTAAGAGACTTATAATGTTATTTTATTTTGGGAAATCTTGAAGAATCTTTGGTGGGTTTGTTGGGAATGGCTCAATTTTGTGGATTTGATTAGTGGATTTAGTGACATAAAATAATTCTTTTAAAAATATGGGAATGGCCCAAATTCAATTATAATATACATGAATTAAGATCTCACCTTTGTTTATAATGTTTTTAATTTGAAAGACAATATTAAATGAACTTCCGATAAAGAATCAACCTAAGAGAGCTCTAAGATTTAGATTGTTTTGAGATTTGAATCACTCTATAAATAAGATCGATCATGTCTAGCTTGAATGATTCTAAACTTGTAATCTAAACTATTTAGAATTGCAAAGAAATTTAGCGGTGAAGGAGAGGTAAGAACACTTGGCTCTAATAACAAGGAATCACTTCGAAAGAAAATAAAATTTGAATTAAAGAAATATTTTCGGGCAAGAACACTTGATTGAGATTCGAATCACTTCAAAAACTAGGTTGATCATGTAAAGTTTGAATTATTCTAAACATGTAATCTAAACTGAATAAAATTGAAATCATTGACCTTTCGTAAGTCATTTCAAGAGTTCGTAACCTTCATAATTTATGACATAATTACTTATTATGTATATATAATCTAAAAATAAATAAAAAGTTTTTAAAAGTTAAAATACATTAATGAAACATTATAAATTTGTATCCATTTAAGAATAGATGAAGTGACATCTTGAAGTATTTTGAAGTCATTTTTGCATCAATAAGATTTGATTCTTCTTACTTTGAAATTGACTGTCATTTGAGTACAAACTTAGTAGAACTTGACTTTATCTCGTAGTAATTTGAACAACATTCTTCACAACTTCCTTCAATTCCATATTGTATGATTGATGTAACAACTCAAGCCCCGAAGCGAATAATATCTGCTAGCGGTGGACTTGGACCGTTATAAATGGTATCAGAGTCAGACACCCGGTGATATACCAGCGAGGAGGCTGAGCCTCGAAGGGGATGGATACGAGGCAGTGTACTAGCAAAAATGTTGGGCCCTGAATGGGGTGGATTAGATGGCCTACATCGATTGGAGAATGGAACAAGTGCCAACGAGGGCGTTAGACTCCGAAGGGAGGTGGATTGTAAGATCCCACATCGGTTGAGGAGGAGAACGGAATGCCCTTTATAAGGGTGTGGAAATCTCTCCCTAACAAAAGCGCTCTAAAATCCTTGAGGGGAAGCCCGAAAGGAAAAGCCAGACAATATCTGCTAGTGATAGACTTAGACTATTACAATTGAAATGTCTTGGTTCATATCAATTTCTCTCTAGAATCTCACTAATGATTCGTTGATTAAACTTAAACATAACTCAAATAGTTAAAACATATACGCTAAACTAAAAGATAAGAAATTCGTACGTTTCAATCTTCTTGATTACTTCGTCAACTAATATATGTTTATCCAATACCCCCTTGGCTAACATATGCCATGTGACTTCTTTCGACATCGGTCGATGTCGATGTCGGCCCATCAATACATAACTAGTAAAAGGTAAGAACAAAAAATGGTTGCTCCCTCTACCAAAGGAAACACATTATCTTCAACATATTCCCTGACAGAAAAGTTGGGAGCAATGACAACTTTTTGTCCCAATGCTTGAGAAAACAACCATAGGAAATTTCTATATTTGGCCTGAAAACACTACTTTTCTTAGCATAGTTCCAAAGAAAATAACGACAGTGACCTAAGAAACAAGCATTCATTCAGCATCATTCCAACTATGAATGGCCTTATACATTCAGCTTAAGAAACAATGCAATCTCCTAACTAATAGGATTACACATGAAGCGTACCTGTTCTTCACCCAATTTTCAACCCAACAACTCCTCTTTTAGATTTAGGAAGAAAAATCATAGACATGTTCAACCAGATGGAATTCGGCTCGAAACCGTTCCTGCATCAATGAAAACGTCACAAAGTATATAAATATGCATCAAGTCCAGAAACTGATGATAAACAACATACAATCTTTAAGAGTCGCAACGGATACTTTCTAGAGCCTACAAGTTACAACCAACCAAGTTAGTTAACACAGGTGGGACGAGGTGGGACGGGGTGGGGCGGGCGAGGGTGGGACGGGAGAAAATGGAGTGACCTAACAGGAAAATATTAATAAATCCAAACCAGACTGCACATTATTTTGTTGTTGATTGACAATAACCTGTAACTATAACCTACAATCTGAGGTTCAGAAATATACTATCATCCATTATAGAGCATGGATTGGACTGCAACCAGAATTCATGTTTTCACTGCCAGAAGCTGCCTTTGCATGGAAAGCAGACCGTCTAGACGCCCCCTCGAGTAGTTTCAGTGAAAGAGATGAAGGGCCAGCATGACCAATTGATTCTCCGAGACTGAGTTTCGACATGCCAATTAGCTCATCAACATTGAGAGGAGTCTTTGAATGCACAGCTGTTGGCTTAAGAACCTCATGTGTCTCCTTATTAGCAGTCTCTGCACTGTATCCTGAGTAGAACGGGACCGAAAACGGAAAGAACGGTGCTACATATGCAGGATATACCATTGGATAACAGCATTGGGGACCGTCTAGCTTTGCAGGAGCTGACTCTCCATCATTTGAGTGGGTCGAATCCATCGATTCACATTCTTCATCAACAGTTGGAGGTGTAGGCAATGGGTTATTGCTTTGTGTTTCAGCATGTGAACTGCTGACTGATAGGAACTCCTGCTGCGCAATTGAATTCTCAACAGGCTGCAAAGAAGTTGAGGGAAGTGGAAAGAAAGAATCAGTGAAAATAACAAGGCTAATCATGTTACTTAATTGGCATGTATGCATCAAACAGAAATTTCAACATCTCGATAACTACACTATCATCAAACACATTTGAGAAATCAAGATAATAAGCCCGTGGATATCAAGGTTCCACAAGTGGTACTTCCTGATACTGTATTTGAAGTAGTTGTTTGAATTCCTTAGGATATGCAACTGACACAAGTTCTTGCGATTGGGAAAAGAAGCAGTTTAAAGGTGGGGGCGGTTCTTATTTTACCTAAAGGGTTTGAATTAGCCCCCCAATCGTATTTCTCCCAAGATTAAAGAAAAGATGGGCAATCTGTCTTTCCAAAGCTATCGTCCCACTAAAAAAATATTCTTGTGATAGGGCCCTGGTGATCGATCATTGACATTTCTAATGCTGAAGACTAGATGAACCGTACGACTAGAATGTCTGGACTTTAGTAAAGGGTTAGCATCCTTGTGATATGAAATAGATAAAAGACGGAAACGTATATGCATTTACAGATGGATTGATGGAGAGTACAAACTTCGTCTGCAACAATGTCGAACAAACTGGAGCGCCTCTTTCTTCTTGATACATTGGTCTGCCTTATGAAATATTTTTGGGCATGACTAGCCACTTGAGTAGGTGTCCTAGATACAACATAATTACGTGCTATCCCACGCCAGTCTCCTTTTCCGAGTTTCTGTAACCCGAGTAAAAACATCCTATGCTCCTCCTCAGTCCATGGAACACCTGTGCATTACCAGACACGCATATAATTCAAATAAAGAATCGACCTATTCTTATTAACTGATCAAAGGTATATTGTAGAGAATTCAGTACAATTCAAATATCCTACTCCTGGTTAACTTTTTCCAGAAAATACCAACAATTAATACAATACTGGCATATAAGGATATTTGTAATCCATGCTAAAAGAGTATGAACAAAATTATTTTCAAATTCAAAAAATAGAGAGACAACCTACATGAATGGTTGTGTCATTTGAAATAACAAAAAAAATGGAAAAGTTCTTTCATCGGGCACCAGCAGATGAGTCAATCCATGTGTGAGATCCCACATCGGTTGGGGAGGAGAACGAAGCAATCTTTATAAGGGTGTGGAAACCTCTCACCAACGCGTTTTCAAAACCTTGAGGGGAAGCCCGAAAGGGAAAGCCCAAAGAGGACAATATCTGCTAGGGATGGGCTTGGGCTGTTACAAATATTATCAGAGCCAAACACCAGGCGATATGTCAGCGAGGAGGCTGAGCCCCAAAGGGGGATGGACACGAGGCGGTGTGCCAGCAAGAACGTTGGACTCCGAAGGGGGTGGATTGGGGGGTCCCACATCAATTGGAGAAGGGAACGAGTGTCAGCGAGAACACTGGGCTCATAAGGGGGTGGACTGTGAGATCCAACATCAGTTGAGGAGGAGAACGAAGCATATGTGTGGAAACCTCTTACTAACCGATGCATTTTAAAAACCCGAAAGGAAAAGCCCAAAGAGGACAATATCTGCGAGCGGTGGGCACAATTACAACTTTTCCATCTTAAAGGTAAAGTGTTTCCAAAATTCATCTTCTCATAATTTTTCTTTATTTTTCAAAGTCAAGTACATATAACATTGTTCCTTGATTCCTATATTTAGAGTGTATTAACAAGAACATAAGCTTGCCTTGTTCATCATTAACATGGATAGGGAATAATCTCTAAAAAAAATACTATGCTTGGTAGTGCACATTGAAAACATAGAAACAGGACATGTTTACAAGACAATAGGATATTCTATTATTCAACGCCACTCAATGTTTCATGAACATGAAACTCCTAGAACAAAGAAAACATCAGAACATGTGTTTTTTCAAAATTGAATCAAAAGCACTGCAGATTTCTGAATTCATTTCCAAATACAGACCTATCACATAAGTTCAACAATTTCACAGTAACTATTGTTCTTCCAAAAGCATGAAAAGAAAAATTGATTAGGTACCAAACAAATCCTACAGCTTATCCTAGCCAAACAGTTCAAAATTTTTGCTCAATCAAGCAAAAAATACTTTTCTTCATTCCACATCCATACTCGAAATTCTCTACTTAGATTCCTTTCATTTACCTAAAAACATGCCGATCACAAAGGGAAAAAGAATGAACAACAATCAATAACCAAAAAGAATCCAGCAAACACCAGGATTGAAAAAACAAAAATCAAACAACAACAGCAAAATTAATTCAAATTAATGCATAAACTCCCAAACCTTTCTTCCTCTCACGGCAACTCGACGAAGAACCAGGAACGAAATCCTCCGATGCATAGCCGTCTGCCGCAACTCCATGGTCAGCAGTCTCCCCGGGAGAAGCCGGATTGTTCGACCCGCCGTGCAGTGCACCCGACCCGGATCCTGCATAATGGCTCAGATTCCCCATACTAGCACTCTTCCTAATGGAACCATCGGTCAATCGGACTCCGAAAAGCTTCACGCCGCGATTGGGACAAGTCCGAGAGTTGTGCCCATTGTGGCTGCAATGCGAGCACCTCCGCGTCATCGTTCCGCCGCCGCGTTTCAGAAATCGAACTGAAGTAGAATCAGATCAGAAGATCCCAGTTACATGATCCAATCAAAACCAGAAATTAGGGCTAGATTTCCTCGTCGNTTTTCCTTTTTTTTTTTTTTTTTTTGTTCTCTCTAAGCTTTCGCAGGTGCGAGAGAAAAAGAGAAGACCGACTAAATCCAACACTATCCATTTATCAGCCCTGGATAAATGTGAAATAATCCCCTGCTTCGTGCCTATCTTTCTTCCTATACTCTTCCATCTCATCCATCAATTCCTTCATCATTCTTGATGGTCGCATTAATCAACGGCTGTGATCATTTCATGAAAAGTTGCACCACCATTCGGATAAGGTGTCTTTGTCGTTCAGTATTTATTATTT
The DNA here is from genome assembly GCF_002806865.2 of Cucurbita pepo subsp. pepo. Classification (NCBI taxonomy): domain Eukaryota; kingdom Viridiplantae; phylum Streptophyta; class Magnoliopsida; order Cucurbitales; family Cucurbitaceae; genus Cucurbita; species Cucurbita pepo. Next base: position 5,736,760 of record NC_036645.1, on the reverse strand, counting down.
ATTTATAATTTAAATTTTCATAAATGTTTTTTTTTCTAATATATTAAGAAGACGTGCATTTCTCGGTTGTAATTAGTTTATTATTATATATTTTTTTTCAATGGTACAATGAATTAAGAGAAGAAAATATATGTTAATTTATAGATGATGTTTATTGAAAATGATATTTTATTTTTAAAAAAAGAATTTTAATTTATTTTAGCTATGACATTATTACCCAATTTTCGTTAATTGGATTAAATCGGGTTTAAACATTTTTTATACTCGGTTCAATGGCTGACATTGTAAATATTTTCGATTCAAATAAATTTTATTTTAAATAATAAACTCAATTCAGTCATAAATTTTTTAGGTCGCATTCATTTAGTTCTAATTATTTATTTGATTTTTTAAAATAAAAATAAAAAATCTATTCGTAAAATACTTATTTATTATTTTTAAGTATTTAATTATCTTTTTCTAATTTAATTTTTGTGGAAAAAAACTATTTTAAGAGTTATTAAATAATAAATAAAAAATTATAAAATTGAATAAATATATCTCTATAAGGTTGGGTACAAATTAAATTTGGTTAATCGAATTTTTTGAATACCCGTCTTTTTGTCACACTTTCTACATATATAAAATGCATTTTATTAGTGAAGATAGTCATTTATATATTTATATATCCATGACTACTTTTTTGAATTGAGGAATGATTTTGGCGCACTCTCAATAAAATTTAAAATAATTAAAAAAATGTCACGATATAATTTTTAAAATAGTTTAAAAAGCATGAAATGCCATGAATGTCTGACCTCATGACACATTTAACGAATAACTTTAGTCACTCATTTTGTATTTATTTGAAAAGATTGAGTATTAAATCATATAATAACCGACTTCATTGTTAGGATTATGATATACAAACATAAATCGAGAGGTGTCTACAGAGTAGTGCAAGTCCCGATTTCTGTCCAATTTTAATTTTTATTCTCGTGAAATTTTCATTTTTTTTTTTTTTTGTGAGGATTAGTACGAGTATTTCCCATATCAATGTACGGACATCGAGCTCCCCATGAAAACCTTTTCAAATACATAATTTCAGTTTCACAATATAATTTTTATAAAAAAAAATGTAAAAAAAAACCTAATGTAATGTAATCTCCGTCCTCGCCTCATTTATCTAATAGGGAGAAATCTCTGCTCAGTACTCTCACATTTCACGGGATTCCCCAACCTATTTGGGATGGGTACCATGATACTCGGTCTCATGGAGTAAATGGACATCTCTACCTAAACCAATAACTTACGGACTATCGTGCGCCTTAAAATTTAGTTTTTTTTTTTTTTTTTTTTTTTCCTCATTCTAATTGTTTCATGTCGATCACTTCATGTATACCTAACCCTTTAGACATGCATCACTGTTTTGAGCTACGGTTAATCTAATTCAATATCATTCAAGGTAACACCTTAGATCGAGGGTAGCAAGAACGAGCAAAGAAAATAATAATCCAATAAAAAGTTTTCAAAATTAAGTATTTAAGATTTAATTAAAAATCTATCATACAAAAATTAAAAAATAAAAGGAAAATATCGATAATGTATATTCCAATGTTATTGGGTGGCATAGGAAAGAAGCTGACTTTTAAACCATTTTGTAATTAATTGAATAAAATAATAGACCACGTCAAAAGCAGATTTGGATAGAGACAACTCGATGATGAAACGTAGACGGTCGGATTTGGTCAACGCTTTAATGGTCAAAAAGGTACAGGCGGCTAAAATCTGAGATCTTGGTGGATTGTGCCACGTAGGAAACTCCCATTGGACATGTCTTCGGGCATATTCTATCGCATAATCCCCCGGACAGTCACGTCTTACACATTAATCACATTTTTTTTTTTTTTTTTTACGTTAAATTATACCAATATAAAAAATTCTATTTTTATTCTTAATATTTTTCTACTAAAATAAAGTATAAAAATTAATGTAAGAGCTAAAATGTAGAAATTATAATGCATGGATGAGTATAGAGACATGACTTTGATACCATTTTAGATGAACAGACTCTCTATAATGGTATGATAGTGTCCACTTTGAGCATAAGCTCAAGCTAGGGCTTCCCTAAAACGTCTCACATCAATAGAGATAGTATTATTTGATTATAAGCTCATGATCACTTCCTAAATTAGTCGATGTGGGACTTTCATCCAACACTTACAACATAGAAAGAGATGAGCTAGCGTTGGTCAAATCACCTCTACTCTGGTGCTCAAGTCAAGAGTTGAGTCCATAATATGTATAGATAGCAATAGGTTAGTGTTTTGATGTCCTTTTCTATCTACAATATTGTTTTAATTATAGGATGGTTTAAAAACACTTATCATACTAAAGTGTTATAATCTTACGGTAATTCTTGCAACGGGTTAAATCTGAAAAAGGGTTACAAAGTTGACTTTTACTCGGTCACACTCCTTCTCAAATAGATCTTGACTAATCTTTGTAGAGACTCAAGTCTTAGTCTTCTCAGCCATTGTTGATCCCCGTTAGATTGGTCAATTTACCCTTGACCAAGTCTAGTTAGGACGACCTCAATCTTAGTCAATGTCCAGGGTGGTAAGCTTTTGGCTCAATCGATAATTTCACCCATACAATAACACCCACTCTCTAATCTATCACTAATCAACATATTTGATTTAGAATTGAAGAGTCAATTGGATTTTGACTTATTCACGCGGGTTAGCTTGGACTAGGTCTTGGTTGACCCATGTGGGTTGACCTCACTAGTGTTGGTCAATCCACTTGGTTTGGTTCAAGTTGGGCTTTGATCGACCAACTTGGGTTAGCTCAATCTTTGGCTTGTCTAAATCACCGGGGTTAGTCTCCCTGAGCTTTGATCAACCACCTATGTCGACTCATGTTAAGCCTTGACCAACCTATTTGCGTTGGTTTTTGCATTCCTCACCCGACCCACGTGGGTTAATATGTTCTTCAGCTCAATAGATGACATGGGTCAATCTTCTTATGCCCGCTTGACCCACATGCGTCAACTTCTATTCGACTAGGCCTATCCATGTGAGTTAGCCTCCTTAGCCTTGATTGACTTAGGAGGCAACATAGAAATAAGAAGACGAAACAACAAGCAACTACCTTGAGTTAGAGGAAAAGTGTGTATGAACACGACTCTCCACAATGGTATGATATTATCCATTTTGAGCATAAACTCTCGTGGCTTTGCATTGGGCTTCCACAAAAGGCCTCGTACCAATGGAGAGAGTATTCCTTGATTATAAACTCATGATCATTCCCTAAATTAGCCGATACGGCACTTTCATCCAACAATTATAACATAATATCTTATTTTATATCCTATTTAAATATTATAAGACATCCAATATATTAAACTAATTTGAATCTCATTCTAAATTTTAAATAAATATTTTTATTTAATGTATTTAATATACATTAATTATTTTATACAATAAATATATATATTTTTCTTTTATATTTTATAGATGTATGTAAATTAATATTTATTATATATTTTCCCTCTTTATATTTAATATATTTAATATATTAAACCTTCAACCTATCAAATTAAATCTATTTTCTTATTTTGTATTTAACATATTAAATATTAATTTAAATACTTCAAAATTTTCTTTCAATTAAATTTAAACATATTAATAATTGAGTTTGCATTCATTAATTAAAGGCCTCAAATATAAATCTAGAATTGTATCAATTGATATAATTATTACAAGCAAATCGATCATTCACGAGTGGTTCATAATTACAATTGAGTCAAAAAGTTTGTTTTACCCCTGTAATTATATCTTACATCTTAAGTATAATTGATTTTTAATGAACAATTTGTTTATAATCAAAGAAGGTGGGGACACATTACTCAAGTCCCGAGGGAACTACTTATCTATTTATTTTATAAGAGAAGGAGTGAATTTCATCTCATGAAGCTATTTTAGAGCTCCCTATTTCGTGAAGTCCCATAACGAAGGTATATTAAGTCGGCTACAAAAGTCATTCTCACCCGTACAAATCAAAGAACAAGCCCTCATAGACAGAAGTTCATAACTCACTCAAGATCAAGTCGCATATGTACATGATCATCTTGTGAAATATTACCTTCTCAATTAAAGGATCTACAGACAGAGATTAAATATTTCGTAGTCCAGAATTACACAAATTCAATGTATAGGATACCTTTACTCACATATCTCCAATGAACGATTCAGATAAAATCATTTGTAACAATTAGAAAGTGGAACATAACAATATCAATAGTGATACCAAGATAAAGCACCCGATTTATCCACAGAGTATAGACCCTTAGGTTGTTACTTGAGTGTGATCATATTTTTATGTCAACCACATACTATTCAAAATTACACGAATAACATTAAATAATTAATTACGATGTTTTAAGACAAATCTCAACACTCAGTGGTTTCGTTTCGAAGTGGCGTTGGGTTGGTTTCGACGAACCAACCCAAGACCCACATAGCAAACACTAACAGCCTAACACAAGTTGTCGACCCAACAACCACACGACCCTCACATACAAACATTGCAACCGTAAGACGAAGGCCAACAAAGCCTAGTAGCCATTCAAACACATGGCGTACCACAACACTACAGCAGACCTAGGCGTTCGGTAGTCCAACCCCGACTCCTTTTGACGTACGACGCGCCCATGCAGCACGTCGGAATAAACTGTTTCACTCCCTAAATCCATAATGATGCCTGAAAAAAGGTTTAGCATCTTATCTACTAAGGTAGGTAGCTTGGATTGATTGACATTTTGGGCCACACTGATATTGGGCCCTCGATGGGCCGACCATTGGAGGCCCAAAGCCGCAGGCCTATTAGATGGTTTGAAACAAAAATTCACTCACACGGACAGTTGGAGAACACGTGCGGTTTGAGACAAATAAATCTAAGAGAGAGAATAATGCATGTGGAGTCCATTAGAATAGAATCTTCAATATTCATATAATAATGCAAGTAGACCACGTTTATGAATATCTTATCATACACCATGATATGGAAATGGTACGATTATATTTATTCACCTTATAACATATATTTCGACTTGTATTTTTCTACATATTATTCTTTTTTTTTTAATTATTTAAAATTAAAATGTCCACCAACCAAACATGCCCTCAGACAAAATCCTCGAAAATCATACTTTTGTAATTGGATTTCCGAAAATGCCCTTGCGTAAGCATATTGTTAATGATTATTTTAATGGCTTAGCATGGGCTCGTACGTCTTTTCACTTTTTTCTTTTGGAAAGGAAATTAATTTTGGGGATCTTTGGTACGACGCACGTGTAGTCCAACTCAAGACGACAGCTTTTTTTTTTTTTTTTTTTTAAAATTTATTTTCATGTTTTTCGATTAACGAAACGATTCGTTTTTGGCGGGGTGAATCCCAGAATCACATGGTGACCAGCTCAGCCGGTCACATGGTTTCTGATACGTGGGGCCCACGGATGCTTCTTGGCAATGGGGAGTTGCACGTGTGGTGGGAGAGATGGACGGCGGAGGTGGGTTGAGGACGGCTGAAAAAAGAACTGGCTATTCCGGTAGAAGGGGGAGGAGGGGGAAGGGTATGATTGGGAAAAAATAGTACAAAATAATTGTTTATTTTATTATTTTATTTTTATTTTTGTTGGCAGTTTGACCGTTGACCGATCTGGGTTAAGACATTGTTACTTTGACTGAACGCGAACGTGCGGGTTAGTTACCATACACGTGTGCGTGCTGTCCGTTTGATCCCACGTAGGACCCACGTGCTACTTGAGGGATAACGGAGAGAGAGAGAAAAAAAATAGTTTTTTATTATTTATTTTTTTTCTTCTCTTTAAATTACCTATAACTCAAACATTTGGGGAAAGTGTGTGTCTGTGGGGCCACCACCTCATCCATCAATGATTGGACAAACTAGAAAAGTAAGGAAAGGGCAGTTTGGGAATTAAAAGATAAAATTCGGTGACCAACCAACGGCTGTGACGGGTTCGTTAGTTTCGTGGTGACTTAATTCACGTGCGGGTCACGTGCCACCCTATGTGCTTTATCCTTTCCGATTAGTATTTTCTTTCCTTCACGTGAATTTTTTGGATGTTTCTTATAATTTCTTTTCTCCTTTTTATTTTTTTTCTTTTTAATCCACAAGTTGATGGATTACAATAGGGGTAGGGGCAAAATGGGGTTTTCATGAGGAAATAACGGAGTCGGGGTGGGGGCGAGTTCACGTGCAAATCACATGGGAGGTGAGAAGCCTCGTACGGGCTGCGAAGAAGCGTGGGGGAAGCAAGGAAGGGGAGTGGGTCCCACGTGTGGGGTAATTTGTCGGGTAGTGGTGAAAATTTTAAATTAAATTTAAAAAAATAAATAAATGAGGAGAGATGAAGGGGACACGTGGGACAGCTAACACGCACTAGTGGGGACACATTAATCATAATCCAACATCTTGTCTGGTTTTCTTTATTATTATTATTATTATATCATTAATTCTCTCCAATTATTATCTGATTGAAACACTTGAATTGCTTCTATCATTGCATCCTGAGAAAATATTTGCTCTTCTCTTCTCCCACTTTCTGATTTGGAGCGTTTGCTTCACGCGCTATTGTTCCAAACTTATTTATTATTAATTTTACAAAATATATTATTACTTACTATACAATTATACATAACTATATTTTGATTATAAATCCATGATCATTCCCTAAATTAGACGATGTGGGACTTTCATCAACCCCTCGAGCAAAGTACAACTCCCCTTAATCGAGGCTCGAATCCTTTTCCTTTTTGGAGTCGTAGTCATTTTTACTATGCCTTCGTGGAGGCTCGACTCCCTTTTCTTTTGGAGTCCTTTGTTCGATATTTGAGGATTTACCGATCTATTGACACGACTAAGTTTAGCTCTCATGACTTTGCTTTGGGCTTCTCCGAAAGGCCTCAACCCAATGGAGAGAGTACTTTTTTTTATTATAAACTCATGATATTTTCCTAAATTAGCCGATGTGGGACTTTCATCATCCAACACACCCAACCAAACTCACGAATACCTCTACTAAACAATTAGATTCGATTCATTATTCTGTTTCAAATCAATCTAATAAAGTCTTTTCGAGTCATGTGTTCCATTATTATTAAATAGAATTCATAGCTAAGTGTATAGTGTCTACCTAAAGACTTCCCACTTATAATATTATAATATTAATGGCAAATTTTTCAAAAAAAAAAAAAAAAAAAAGAAAAGACATGTGAATATGGACTAATGTCTTTTTAACACTAATTTTGTCGAAAGAAAAAGCACCAACGATAGGTGGCTTAAAATAAATTTTGTTTTATATATTTTAGATTTATTCTATTTTACTTTAAAAATAGGTCAACAAAGAGGCACGTGAGATATACGCGCTGAGAAGGGGAAGAAATGGGAGGGGGCGAGATTTTGATAATATTCATAATTACGGGGGGGAGGGGGTTATTGTAGTTCAAATGATTGAGGAGAAGGGGCGTGTCGGGACCCGTAGTGACAGCGTGAGATGGCACCACCACTTCCAATTTCTCGCGCGTGGGACCCACGTCACCCTCCAGATATTAGCAAAAATAAATAAATAAATAAATAAATAAATAGTTGTCCGTGGTGTGAGTGCACGTGTCACATGTTGCTACCCCACGTGACTTTCCTTAATATCACGCTTTCCTTAAACCCCCTCCCCACGTGAAAACCACCGCCCCTTGTCCCCATTTTCTCTCTCTCTCTTTATCCTCCCGACATTCTCGCCCATCTTTACCCCTTTCTCTAAGAAACTAAATTAATAAAAATACTGTACTTTTTTTTATTTTATATATAAATATATTCTTAAAATTTTAAAACTTTCAAAAATATTAAAAAAGTGTAAATAACTTTACAACTTTAAAAAATACTCATAAACTTTTTAAATCTATATTAATACGGTCATATAATTTCTTTTAAAATTATTATTTTTAGCGATAAAATATTAAATTTAAAAATATTTTTATTAATTTAGTCAAATATTTAAATTTTTAGTATTAAATATAATGATTTTAAAATTTTAATTTTTGATCCCTTAATTATTATTATCTCTTTTTTAGGATATAGAATAGATTTTTTTTTTTTGAATAATTTCATTTGGGATCATGTATTATATTGTAATAAATGATAATCAAATCATTGCTGTCTCCTCAAATTATTATTTCTTTTTTTTTTCCTTCATAAAATATATATAATTTATTATTATTATTTAAATACTGAAAAAATAATTAGATCCATGGGGTTCCGAAATAGATCCGTATTTGTTTCTAATCCTTCAGAAACACGGTTTTATTAAATGCTGATTTAAACAATACCCACCAAAATAATAATAATAATAACAATAAAATTAAAAAAAAAATAGAAAAAAGAATAATTTATTATTTTATAACAATAATATATTTGTTTATTTTAAAAAGGTAATTTTAGAAGAAAAAAAAAAGGAAAAAAAAAAACAGTGTAATGTGGGGCCCACAGGGAGGAGACTGAATGAACGAAATGAAAAGGTGAAGTGTCGGATTCGCTGTCTTTCTTNTTTTTTTTTTTTTTTTTTTTTTTTTTTTTTTTTTTTTTTTTTTTTTTTTTCCTTCCTCCCATGAATTGGGTCCCACTCCCAGTCCCTTCATCACGTCCGTTGGTTTCATCTCTTTCCTCTTTCAACGATTCAGATTTAACCTCTTCCTTCTATTATTTGCTTCTTAACTCATATAATAAATAAATAATATATTTATATTATATAAAATAACTAACTAAAATAGCCAATGGAATGTTTTATTATTATTATTATTATTATTATTGTTATTATTATTATTGGAAATGGAAAGTAAAAAGCGAAAATAGTATCAAATATGTTTCATTTTTTCTATGAAAAATAATTGTCGGTGTCTCTATCTATTATTTGAAAATATTTTAAATTAATAATATCAAAAGATAAATGATTCTTTTAAAATGGGTAATCTTTTTGAGTATAGTAATAAACATTTAATAATAAGATTTAGTTAAAAATGCTTATATAAAATGATTATATTTTTATTGTAACACTGTAAAAAATGCTTCATCTACGGGTTAACATGATCATAACTCAATTAATAGACAAGGATGCATTTAACCATGGTTAAGTTAAAGTAACCATAGTTAATAGAGAAGAGGGAAATGATTGGGGATAATTGGAGGGTCTTTCCTCTGACACACACTTTAATTATTTCCCCATTTTCTCCTCTTGTTTTTGGGTCTATATAATCCTCTGTTTTCCCCTTCTTCTTGGATCACACCTTTCCTTCATTTTCTCTCTCTAGAAGCTCAAGAAATTTGCAGCGATTGAATCATGATGTCTTCCAAACACGACAACCTTAGTTTGAGCCTTGGATTGAGCTTTGATTCTCATTATTTGCAGCTCAATCTCCGGCCTTCTTGGAATGATCATGCCTCATCAGGTTCGATTTCATTTTTAATTACGATTTTTTTTTTAATCGATCAGAACAGAGGATGAATTTCTCAGTGTTATTGTTTTTTTGTTGCAGATCGGACATCGGAAAACCGGATGCCGCCATCGCCGGTGGATTGCGAGGAGGAGGAGGAGGAGGAAGAGGCGGCGGTGTCGAGTCCTAACAGTACGGTTTCGACTGTAAGTGGGAAGAGGAGTGAACCAGAGACCAACAACGGCGAGGATCTTGACGGCGATGAAGAAGACGCTGAAACTTCTAGAAAAAAGCTTCGTCTCACTAAAGATCAGTCCGCCGTCTTGGAAGACAGCTTCAAAGAACACAACACTCTCAATCCGGTAAGTCCAAAACCCGACCCGACCCGACCCGTTTTGTTCCCAAAATTTTGTCGGCATCCAAACAGAAAATTTATGGGGGTATTTTGGTAATTTTACGCAGAAGCAAAAGTTAGCCTTGGCTAAACAATTGGGTCTCCGGCCAAGACAAGTCGAAGTCTGGTTCCAAAACAGAAGGGCAAGGTGAGGAAATTTCCTTAATCTCCAAGGGTATTTTAGTCCAAATTATAAATTAAATCTAAAAATTTAAAATCCCTCCTATTTTGACCCCTATACATTTTTTTTTACCAATTTAAACCCATGAATTTTCAGATATTCATATTTTGACCCATGATTTTGGTTTGAGCAGGACAAAGTTGAAGCAAACGGAAGTTGACTGTGAGTTTCTAAAGAGATGCTGCGAGAATCTAACGGAGGAGAACAGGCGGTTGCAAAAAGAAGTTCAAGAACTGAGAGCACTGAAACTTTCCCCTCAGTTCTACATGCACATGGCCCCACCCACCACCCTCACCATGTGCCCATCATGTGAGCGCGTGGCGGTCCCATCCTCCACGTCGGCTCCACTTAACGTAACGAGAATGGGCCCGGCTCAAGCCCAAGCCCAAGCCCAATCCAAGGCCCTTCACTCTCGGCCTATCCATGTCAACCCGTGGGCCTCCGCCATCCCGGCCCGGCCCTTTAACGCTCTCCACCCTCGCTCGTAAATACTTTCCATTGGGCCGGATTTGGTGGGCCTCTTTTTTGTAATATTGGGCCTGTCTTGTCATATTAGGGTTCAGTAGTTTTATTTTTTCTTTGTAAGATTTAGGGAAAAATAAAAATAAAAAAAATAAAAAAATAGAGTTGTAAAGTGAGAATGAGATTCCTAATTTATTACTATTATTATTATTATTTAATTGAAACTAATTTTAATTCAAGCTCATTCTTGTAATTTTTTATTAATAATTATTTGATCGTTATTTTATTATTTTTATTTTGTAATTATTACTAGTATAATATATAGATAAGGTTGGATGTATTATCTTGATAACACCGTTAAGACAATTTTAATTGTTTACCGTCTATTTTGTAGTAATTATAGCTATTTCTAATCTTGACGCAGTTGTAATCAATCACAAAGCCCTTAAACCCATGTAGGTAGTGTCTTGCCATTGCTTCGAACCCGTGTAAGTAGCATCTCAGCTAGTAACCAACTCTTATTGCAATCTTGTCATAGTGGGTCACCAGAGACTTATCCTTTCAATTCTAGGGACAAAACTTGCTTCTTTTAGACATGGATAATGGTCTTAGTCTATGCAGTGAGATTTCTCTCTTTGGGACATCATAGTATATGCTAGCCTGCTCTTCCATGGGATGATAGCTGGCAAACCCTAACCCACATGGCTACCTTGTCACCCGTGATTGGGGGAAGCCACTCCCCCTGTGTTGGCCAACTACTAAAACTACATGAATATCTAACTCTCAGTCTCAAGATAGATCTGCTATGCAGGGTAGTCCACTGGTTTGTCATTAATGTAAAACTGAAGAAAAATTGGCACAATATTTGAAAGAATATATGAATTTGAACTCTCTTGAAATTATAGACACTTGAATTTGTAGCAAATATTCGTGTATAAAAGCTTGGTGGGTTGAAGAGATTTAATGAAAAAATTATTTAAAATCTATAGAAAACTTGTGAAACTCAAGATTATAGGAAGGTCGGATCGATTTAGGTCTAAATATGACTGCATGTTTGATGTCACGGTCATATTTGTCCAAGACATTTTATCTATAGCCGCATGTCGGATGTTCCAATCATGCTTGTCGATGACGTATTGTCTATAGCTACACCCATTTCAAATTTTTTTTTTTTTTTTTTAAGACACATGAACTTGGCCTTTAATAGTCTTTAGGCTCAACCAATGGATTTAAAAGGGAAAGATTTAAAAAGTACTCTTAAATCATCAAATTATATATATAGAAAATTAACTGACACACCAAAAGATATATATTTTTTTTTTCCTATCGTCATTGCTTAGAACAGTGTTTTATCTATTTAATTTTAAATTTTTAGTTAAATTTATATTTGATATAAAAAAATTAATAAGATAAAAGACGCACCAAAAGAAGCATTTTCAAACGCAGCCTTGGTCAAATTTTAGCTGCTTTATTCGATTTTTAATAAGCTCCCAGCTGTGGTTCATGAGCATCTTAATTCGACACTAATTTGGACCCAAAATATTCGAAAATATGAATCCAAAATATTCGAAAATATGAAAAAGAAAGTATAATTGACGATGCTGTCCAATATGTTAAGAATTACTACCCTCCACAATGACATAATATTATCTACTTTGATCATAAGCTCCATAGCTTTGTTTTTTGTTTTTCCAGAAGTTCTCGTACCAATAAAAGTGTATTTCTTAGTTATAAACCCATGATCATTCCCTTAAGTAGGTAACGTCGAATTTCCTCTCAACAATCTTCAACACGATATAACTTTGAAGCCGAAATGTTCTATGAAGGAAATAGTTAATCCAGAGAAACAACTTAATCCATCTCATTTAATAGATGATAAGCTCTCAAAACACATGACATACAACTAAACTGATTATTAGCGTTGTGTATTTCAGCTGCAGATCAACAAACACTAATGGCAGATGCCTGCTGAATTACAATTACAGCATCTGTCATATATCCAGAGGGCGTGATTTTGGAGAAGAAGAAACACTTTCCAGCATTTGAACTTGATGATCAAAGAGGAAAATCATGTAAAAACAAAGAAAAGGGGAGAAGAAAAACAAAAAAAGGAGTTAGAAAAGTACCCTATAAACGTCAGTTGAAGGATTTGAAGTTCAAATTTTGATGAACTTACTGAACATGTTTCAAACTTCAAGCTTGCCTTGAAGTGTTCCTACCAATTTGTCCACTTGATTTCTTGATCAATTCGATTCTTTGAAGCCTGATTTGCTCTCTGAATTTGGCTATGAACTCATCAGCCTTTTTATCTACATCTGGTCCTCCGTCATTAGCCATATTGCTAGAGCCTGCTTCTTCACAACTTGTTTCATTGAAATCTCTCCTTTTCACATTGAAAGGTTCTCCGTTATCTTCCCGGATAAACTGCCCCACTACATCGTCTTCTTCTTCTTCGTTTTCCATGTCGTCGCCTGCTTCCATGGCTAGTTTTTCAACTAGGTTTTCTTTATCTTCATCTGGAAACTCTATGGGGTTTTCTTCAAATTCTTGTGCATGGGGATTCTGTTCCATCTTCCCCTTCAATTGATCAGTTCCTCCAAATTCTCTCCCTCTTCTTGGTGGCTCATTCACAACTTCTCCTGGTCTGATTGTTCTAACAGATTTCCCCATTGATTGACCATCTACATAATTTCTAGGCAGAACTTCAGCACTTGAATTAGCATCCATCATCAGATCGATTTCATCTCCTGTATCACGAATGTATCTTCTAGGTTTGGTAGTAAGGCTTCGTCTCAAATCATTTTGATGAGATACATCACTTTCATGCAGCCAAGAGTTCGGTTTCATTGAGGATATTCTTCGAACAGTTGGTGGGGGCGGAGGCGGAGGCGGAGGCGGAGGTGGAGGAGATGAATAAAAGTTCTTCTTCCTCACCAAATCCTCAGCACTCTTGGCCTGTAATTCAGGTGACACAGTAGGAGAAGGAGATGGTTTCCTAGGAGATGGAGAGGGAGATAGTTTCTGAGTGCTAATGGCACTGGCTCGAGAAGACCTTGAAGTTGGAGGTCTTGACGATCGAGAATCGATCCAACTCGATTCAGATTCCTCCATGGGAGCAGCAGGAGAATACATAGGAAGGTTATCGGCTTCTTCTTGCACCTCCTTCCTCTCCGATCTCGAGCGCCATGGAACTGGGGAAGGAAGAACGATTTTCTCATTCAACTCCTCATTCGAACTCCTCATAGGCATACTCAAAGATCTTCTCGAACTCACTCTCCGCTTAGATCCAGAAATGGTTTTATACTCATCGTCCACAACAACACGAGATTTCAAGCTACGAACAGGAAGAAGCAGAGGTTTCTCACTCCTAACTCTCTGCTCATTAACAACAGGACGTTCTTCAGCAACAACGACAGATTCATTTCTAAAATACCGATTACTCCATGTTTGAACCTTATTTTCATCAGGTGAAGACACCGATTCATCATTAGCAGACGGAGTTCCAGGCTCATCATCAAAAACAGACGAAACATGAAGCAATCGAGAAACATAAGATTGAACATTATCAAATCTAGAGACACTAATTTCATCCTCTATCTCATCAGTTCTTCGACTAAAGAGGCCATAAGAAACAGCGATTCCAACGAAAAGAAGGTGCAGAAGCTCCCAGCTTCTGGTGAGTAACGTTTGATTAATGAACTCAGGGGCTTGGGAGGGGACTAAAGGGAGAATCACCAGAAAGAAAATGGCCGTTAAAACTTTGTACAAGATATGGCTATGGAACTTACTTGGAGTAGGCTGATTTTGCCCCGCCGCGAGATTCGAGGGTTTGGCATGAACGTCTGATTCCGCCATTGAAGAAGGATGGAGAAAGAGATTCTTATTCTTCTTGGAGTTCGATGAACGGAGGGTAATGGAGTTGCAGAGAAGGGATGAAGAAGATGAAGATGAAGACTTAATGGCGAAGAAAAAAGATAGAGATAGAGAGAGAGAGAGAGAGAGTTGCAGAGAAGGGGAAAGAGTTTGGAGAAGGAACAAAGAACAATTTGAAGCTTTTCTTTTCGAACCACTTTTTAACGGTTCCTTACCAATTGACCAATATACCCTTCCCTTTATTATTTTATTATTCTCTCCCCATTTTTTTTTTTTTGTTATAATAATAAATAGATAAATTACAAATTTTAATTTACCTGTTACTGAAAAAATTCTAAAATTTAAAAATTATTTAATGGATCTATAAATTTTTTTTATTTTTTATTCAAAATTTATTTAAAATAATTTTTATTAATAACTTTGTTAATTTAAAAAAACATTATATATAAATAGAGATTTTATAGATCAAATTATCATTTTTAAAATTTAAAAATTCATTACACATTAAATAGTTTATAAACTAAAATTTTAATTTAATTCAAACGGCTAAATGTCCATTTTAATTTTGAACTATGTCTTTGAAAGGACAAATCTGCTCATGAAAAACATGGACTTTTAAGTAATCAACCATAGTTCTTAAGAAAAATAAAAATGAAACAAATTCATAGGGATAATGAAATAATAATTAAATTAAAATTTTAATTTAATTCAAACAAATATAGGCGAAATGTCTATTTTAACCTTGAACTAGGCATTTGGAGGAGGACAAATCTACTCATGAAAAACATGGGCTTTTAAGTAATCAACCATAGTTTTTAAGAAAAATAAAAATAAAACAAATTCATAGAGTAATGAAATAATAATTGGAAAAAAAGGAGGTTATAATCGGAAAGTAAAAATAGGGGTAAAAATGGCAATAGAGGAAAAGGGAGGGGGCAAATGGGCTGCACAGAAATTATCAGGATTCTTCTTTTGGACTGCTTACGCTAGCTTTTTAGTGGAAGCTCAATATTTAAAATTAAAAAATTATTCTAAATTTTAATTTTAATTTTTTTTTTAAAGAAAATTAAAATTAAAACTTTAGGATCATGTTGTCTGTCTTACTCAGCCTCTCTTAAAGACCACGCAGACTCTTCTTCCTATGCGGTCTCCATCGGTTCGATATATTCGACTAATTTGATTCAAAATAGTTCGAAAGTTCTAGTTTGGTTAGGGTAGATCGGTTCATGAGTTATTTGAAATAAGCTGTTACAAATACGATTATTATATTCAAATCAATTTAAATCAAATATATATGGAAGAAATTGAGTCGATTCAATTAGGGTGGATTGGTTTATAAATTATTTGATTTCGAGAGTGGTTTAAATTCGTTTTATATTGAAGTAGTTGAACTCATCCGTTTGATCGCATGTCTTTTGGATTAAATTGAACCACGTATGTGAAGATCAAAAGAACGAACATGCTTAGATTCTATTAGGGTATATTAGTTTGTGGGTTTCTTAGTTCCGAAGTCACGTTGTAAGAGTTCAAGTCCACCCTTAATAGATACTGTTCTGGACTTTTCCTTTCGAGATCCTCTCAAGGTTTTTAAAATGCGTCTGCTAGTGAGTGGTTTCCACAGCCTTGTAAAGAATGTTTCTTTCCTCTCTCCAATCGATGTGAGATCTCACAGCCCCCCTTTAGGGCCCTACATCTTTGGTGGCACACCGTCCAGTGTCTGGCTCTAATACCATTTGTAACAATCCAAGCCCACCTCACACACACCCCTTCGATGCGTTGAATCCTCCACCGCTCGGTGTCTAACTCTAATACCATTTGTAACAACCCAAACCCACCTCACACACCCCCCTTCAGTGCCCTACATCCTCCACCGCTCGGTGTCTGGCTCTAATATCATTTGTAACAACCCAAGCCCACCTCACACACCCCCTTTGGTGCGTTGCATCCTCCACCACTCGGTGTCTGGCTCTAATACCATTTGTAACAACCTAAGCCCACCTCACGCCCCCCCCTTCGGTGCCCTGCATCGTCCACCACTCGGTGTCTAGCTCTAATACCATTTGTAACAACCCAAGCCCACCTCACACACCCCCCTTCGGTGCCCTACATCCTCCACCGCCCCCATGTCTAGCTCTAATACCATCTGTAGCAACTCAAGCCCACCTCACACACACCCCTTCAGTGCCCTACATCCTCGTTGGCACACCGCTCGATGTCTGGCTATAATACCATTTGTAACAGCTCAAGCCCACCGCCAGTAGATATTGTCTTATTTGGGCTTTTCTTTTCGGGTTTCCCTTCAAAGTTTTTAAAAACGCGTCTGCTAGGGAGAGGTTTCCACACCCTTATAAAGAATATTTTATTTCCTTCTCTAACCGATGTTGGATCTCAGAATTCTGTTCTACAAAATAGATATGTTCACCTTTAACTAATCTCCGTAGACAATCATTTGATCTTACTATATACAGTTGACATGGGTGACACCATAGACGGAACTCATTTCCTCTTATTTTCTCAAAATCGTGATGACTACCCGTTCAACTCAACGTCATTAATTCGTAAGTTCTTCAACTCAATTGAACAAATCAAACGAGAGAGCTAGCACACGAGCACTTTTTCTCATCTACTTGAGTAGCTCGGGATAAAAAACATTGTAGATAAAGTTAAGGTTTATATTCTTTTTGTTTAGCACAATATTGAATTGAAATATAGGCCAATGAGGAAAAGAATTCCTCCTCTCAATGGACAAAGAATCAAAGAATAATATATTCTATAAGTTCCATTGGATTTGAGTTTGATAGCCATTGGTGATAAGAGAGAACTCTTTCATCCGAATTTATTCAATCAATTGAAAATGACATTTAATTATTATTCTCATTTCTTCCCATATTTTATTCTTATGGCATGCATTGCCTACGCGTTACGTCATAGATTAATTCAAAAAAATTCGATGACTGAAAAATCTGATCAATTCAGCCCAACTCATACGATTTGGGTTGAGTTATAAATTTACTTGAATTAAGTTGGGTTCAAATAAATGATTTTTTTTTTTTTTTTGTAATTTGATTGGTCGTATGTTTCTCTAAAACTAGATTGAGTTGAATCGAACAAACTTGAATTTATTCTTAATTTTTAAAATTAATTTTTTACAATATAATTATATATACATATATCTATTTATATATTTATATATATATATATATATATATATATATATATATATATATTTATAATATATTCACTCAATATTTTAATTAAAATTTAAATTTTAATTACATATTTAAAAATAAATAAATATATATTTTATGAAATAATATTTTACTTTTATTAAAACAAAAATTTGAATAAATAACTCGAACAACCGGAATTAACTCAACCTAATAAAATTTATGGTTGAGCTGGGTTAAATTGAAATTAATTTAAAATTAATTTAAAAAATGGGTAAAAATATGGGCTGGGCTTTCAGTATTTCAATGTGGACTAGACATTAACCCAAAACACTAACATGGGCTCTTGGGCTTTGACATTGGGCCAACTAATGTGGCCCAATGTTAGAAGCATGGTAGTTATAAAGTGAAATACACTATAATTAAGATAAAATTGGTAATTAAAAATTGTAAATAAAATAAAAAGTATTATGGTGTTTTTTTAATGTAAAAATGTATTAGGGTTAATCAAATATTAAGTTAATAAATAATTGTTTATCGTAATCAAGGGTTACGTGAACTACATGTATTTCTATGGTGATCGACATATTTAATTATTTTAAAAAATATGAATTTTCTCGTTATAAACATTTTTAGATAAATTGATATGATTATTTAATTGAAATATTTAAAGCAATAAATTATTAATTTAGATTTTTAATTAATATTATAAATTTTAAAAAACAAATAAATAATAAAAAATAATTTTCAGGATAATAATAGCATATTTAATTCTAAACACAAATTATCAAAGAAATCCATCCAAACTGATTGCCTTCATTCCATTGGTTCGTACGGTATTCATTATTAATATTGCCATTCAACCGGGAGAAATTTTAAAGTGACGCACTGTGAGTTTTATTTTCATGAATGCAAAACGACCAGCATACACGTGGCTGTAAACCAATGCGCTGCAACACAATATTTCTGACCGTCACGTTACTTTAACATTACATTATGAACCAATTCGTCGATTCTTCTACGAGCATTTGCCAGACTTCCTCTCTGTCTCTCTCTCTCTCATTAATCGGTTTCAGAGAATGTTAAGCAAATGGTTGGAGTAGAATCCAATCCATGGTAGCTTTTCAATCCCTAACCAAATTCTAGGGTTCTGTTGTCGAAATATTCCGTCGTTTTCCCCCCAATTTCGTTCTTCCCCAAATCGATTGTCCTTCGTGTTGATCAGTTGCAGTTTCCATCTCCGCCGGTCCTGTTCTTGATTTCTGGCTTCCAGGGAGGGTGGCGAATTCTGTGAGAATTTCGTTTTTCGCATTTCTCCTTCGTGATCTTTCTGGAGTTTGGTTTAGGAATGAATGTTAGGTTTTCGCGATGGGGGATTTTGGTCGCTGGTGTATAATCAAATCACGCGTGTGGGTTGAGAATTTTTCTATTTAGGGCAAACGGGTGGGGATTGTTGGTTTGTTTATGTGTTGGGGATTATTGGTGTTCTTTGGCTATTCGGTTTATTGTAGTTGATTTTTTTGGGGTTTTTTAATTTGAGGATATGCATATTGAGGAGTTGAAGGAAGGGGAGTTGCAGAGTGGGGAAGAGGGAAATTCAGGTGCTATTGTAAGTAATTTGGTGGACCAGAGCGTTATTAGGTCTGATGTTAAAAGGATCGTTGTTGGAGTTGGGGCTCGTGTTCTTTTCTACCCGACTTTGCTTTACAATGTTTTCAGAAATAAGCTTCAGACGGAGTTTCGTTGGTGGGACAGGGTCGATGAGGTATATATATTTTTGATCTTGTCAATTTCTTCCCACACCAGATGATAAATGGATCCATGATTATCCGAGAGCATTCTTTTTTTTTCAGTTTATATTGTTAGGTGCTGTTCCATTCCCTGCCGATGTTCCCCGTTTGAAGGAGGTTGGCGTTGGAGGAGTGATAACACTAAATGAGCCATATGAGACTTTGGTTCCTTCAACTCTATATCGTGTAGGTATCTTTTGAATTTGCTTGTCTTGTGCTCAATGCATTCTGTTATATTCTTTATAGTTGTGTTAAGTGCAATGCTTTCCTATGCTCACACTAAAGCACAATAACCCTCTGGTTGCGCTTGTTGTCCGAGGCACAAAAAAAAAAGCTATGAAAAATAATAGTCTTACAAATAATAGGATGATGAAAAGTTTAAGAAAATAGAGCTTTTATTCCACATTCCAAGGAAAGATGATTAGTTTTGAAGGATATTCTAGGTTTTCTTCCTTAAACTTAAAGCAAGGAGCAGGGGCTGAGACCCAAGGCACTTGCCTCAGTGGGATTTCTAAAAACACTGGTAAAGAGTAAAGTTAGGGAGGTAGGAGGAAATTACCTTCCATGAATCTCAAAATGTGCTGCTAGAAGCTAATTTGGTATCCCGTTTGTTTGGATGTAGTCTATACTTACAATAACAAGATTCCCTATCTCTAATTTTATTGTTCAGTTTCCTCACTGGGATAGATTGTCTTCATTTACACCTTTCTTCATACTCCTTGAAGTTGAACTACTAAGAATACCAACCACAAGAATAAAAAAGAATGGAAAAAGGATCTACTCACGTAATACCCATAATAGGAACCCTCTTGTACTACAATTAGCTAAAACTGGAAAGTTAGTGAGTACAAGAGTGTTTCCAGTCTATGTTCTTCATTTGTGACCGAAACCTTTCCTCCAACGAAAAAATTTCAAGAAATCCAAATCCACGTGGTTGTACACTTTCAAAATTTGTCTACTGACAACAAAAGCTCCTTGAAAGGGTAAGATTGAGTCCAGTAACGCCTTTTTCTTCCAACGTGAATGGTTACTCGAAAGCATCCTTCTTTTCGGACTGGCCATCCTATGTAAATAAACCTAATCTCTATAGGCAAGTTCACTCTAGACTTGGGGCTTATTCTCATCCAAACTATCCAAAAATGTCACTTTATTTATATCTCCTGTTTTTAATTGCATCAATCTCCAAATACTCTCCTATTTCAATCTTTCAAACTTTGAGCATGTTTAACCTCATTCGTATATCTCTGTAAGCAAGTATTTTCCTCAGCATCTCTGTTATAAACCCACGTTTGCTTCATCAATCTAAAATCCTCCCACCTCTCTTCCACATTGGCAGACCAACAAGATATCGGAAGGACTTACAAAAAGGCTTTGAGAGACTTCCAATGCTATATCCATACTACCTGTAGGATTGCTGCTATCATTTTGATATGTGCTCTTCGTAGTGAATTATGGTCTTCTGTACATTTCTTTCCATGTTTGAATTTGGTCTGCAATGGAAAATTCAAGTTGATGAGGTTGTTTCAGCTGATATTTAGTGACCTGATATTATTTCTTAACTTGATTATTGTAGCTATTTTCCCTTAGCCTACCTGTGCCTTAAGTTGATTTGAGAATGAGTTTTGCCCTTTTACTGTTGCAGGATTATGACATTGATCATCTGACCATTCCAACTAGAGACTATTGCTTTGCACCTTTATTGAGTGACATTTGCATTGCTACAAATTTCATCCACAGTACGTATCTTATACTAAATTCATTCTGCTTCCATCCTCAGGATGCTCATTTTTATTTTATAGTTTGGGAAAAGGTAGTCGTCCATGTTTATTAAATGAGAATGTGAACCTTCAAGTTTATGGTATCAATCAAACTGTTTATGGGTGAATAATTTCATTTTATGCTGTTATCAAAGAAAATGCATCGCACGGACAGACTACATATGTTCATTGTAAAGCTGGACGAGGGCGTAGCACAACTGTTGTTATCTGCTATTTGGTAAGTTTTTGAATGCTAATAAAATAACCTTAATTCTTAAGTTTTAAAATCAAAGAGCCTTCGGTTTTCTGAGGCTTTGTGGTGGTGTACAGGTGCAATACAAGCAAATGACGCCAGATGAAGCTTACAAACACGTGAAGTCAATCAGGCCAAGGGTGCTTCTAGCATCATCACAGTGGCAGGTATTGCTGCAATCCTGTCTGCCTGATTTTAAATTCTAAATGGTTCTTTCCTTTCTGGGAGATGTGGACTCGGACTTGTTTTTTGTGTGTCCATGTACATTCTTTCATCATTCTCAATGACAGCTCAGTTTCTCATGAAAAAAAAATTCTAAATAGTACAGCGTTCGTATGAAGGAATAACCTTCCACTTTTTGAGCTCATCTCATTGTGTCTGTGGTTTGGTTTCAAGTGTATTGAGTTATCTGCTATTTATTTATTCACCTTTCTACATCGTCGCTTGTTAACTTCGGGGGTTGGGGGTGTTAATATTTTAAGCCAATATTGTCAGTTTGGGCCAAATTTTGACCTGAATGGTGCTGCATTACAGCTTCTGGCTGCATGCCATATTTCATACCCCACTTTGACATTCTTTTAGTACATGCATGTTAATCGCCGGTTTTTAATTGCAGGCTGTTCTGGAATTCTACCACATGATTGTTCAGAGGGATGTTTCCTTCTGCCACATAGATGACCTAGGAAAGGAAGCATCTGGCTCATCACACGATCTTATCACATTTGATGATAGTTCTGTAGTTGTTGTAAAAGGATCTGATCTTGAAGGATATGACTCAAGTATCAGCCAAAGTGAAATGGGCGATATCTGGGCAGATTTAAATGTGGTCTGCAGGGTTCGTGTTGCTGGTCAGGCAGCCCTCACAAGAATCTCCTGTTTGTGGCTCAGCTATCGAGAAAAACACCATAGCAAGAAAATTTCAGGAGATGATCTAGGTGTTGGGAAGGGCTGTTCACTCAGTGCTGCTCATTTGGAAGGGTTCAGTGTGGACATCCATGTCTATTAAACCAACTCAGAGGTCACAAGTTTTCTGTACTTACCTCTTATATATGCTAAAATATAGTGAAATATGTATCGGGCAGATTTGAAATTGTTAATATCATGTACCTATAAGTGAGATTATCATGTCCAATATGTATTCATCCTGAACATGTTAATGCAATTCTTATGTTTCATGAATTCGACTTTTTTCATTGAATTCTGACTCGTCTCTTGGAATACGTAGGATATATACTTCCATTTTTTCCATATATATTTGTAAAAATAGGCTTACATGGTAAATTAGGATTCAGAGAGCTTGGTTTTGTGAATTATCTTATTCTTTTCTTTACTCTTAATTTAATCAATACTGGTGGTCACTGACTTTCCCACATCCATCTGACTGATTCTTTATCCTTGCAAGTAGGGTACCACATATTTTCTCATGTCACTGTTGGAAATTTTAACATGCTCTCCAGCAACGCTTATGTACTTCACTCTCCCTGCCTTATCCAAGGTTTTCAATCCAATCCAGTCTTCAATGTAAAGTTTTGTCTGCAGAAATCAGCAGAAGTGATTACATTGGCATATATATACATAGATTGTCATAAGCACTATAGATGTTAGATGTTTTCGATGCCATTAGTTCAGTTTGTGGTGGGTCGATAATAGTTTTTTTTTCATATTCTACAGGTTTAGAAAGACCAGATGTAGTATAGTCAAACGGTTGCCATGTGAGTTAGCTTGATACCTCTTGTGGAGGTATAGTTGAATTAAAAGCCCCATCTTTGTAGTAACCAAACCAGGAGGTTTCTCTGGGGACCAAAACCGTGTCGTGCTCGAACTGGACAAACAAATACTGATTAAATAAGAGTAGGCGATATCGATTTGCTGATTTCTCAAAGAACTGCAAGATGTCAATTGTCATGAATGTAAAGCCTTCCAAACCTACCATAATTAGCACCAAGTTTTGTAGGCTACTGAATCGTTGCTTATAGGTTGAGTTTCTCGCTTGTGGGAGTTCATTGTTGAGCTTAGGAAGAAACTTGCATTTCGCCAAATATTTTGGGATAGCCTGGAAGGAAAAGCTAATGTGTCATTTTTGTAGTGAGAAACAATGTCCAAATGGAAACAAGAACATCAAAGTGTAGTGGCAAAAAGCAAAATTTCAGCATCAAATATGAAGCTTTAGAAACTAGTGCTCACGTTTGGTAATTTGAGAAAACCACTGGGGGCTAGATGATCCTGTGACAACCAACAGAGAGGGAAAAACATGTTTAGAGCTGAGGGATCGAAGCGAAAAAGAGGTAAAAAAAAAGAAGCTATAGGTGTGTTGTACTTGAACATAATCACTGTAGATCTCCGACTTGATTAGTTCGTCTGCAAAGCGACAGAAAATGGCAGACTGCAGAAACCAAAAATCATTGAAAATGGCTATTAACATAGCTTAGATGTAACAAAAATCTAGAAACTGAAGATGAAAGGCAAATTCAGAACTTAGAACTTACACCACAGAGAGGAACAGAAGCAATGCCAGCATGAGGGCCTGCTAAAGATATGAAGTTCTTGACCTTTAGACATAGACATGAACAGTGAGGAGATATTTGAGACAATAACAGAGTTAGAAAAGATCTTAAATAGGTTCTCACTGGTGGTGCTCCATCACAAAACTCAACAACTCCTCGGCCAATCAAGTTTCCCTGTTCAGCCAAACACAAGTTCATAATAGTCTCTTGCAAAATCTTCTAGTTTGGATCCAAGTTTAATGATTGATTACCTGGGAGAGACCAACTATACTGTAACCTTTTTTCAGTTCCTCCATTTTCTTCACCTGCATTGGAAATTCAAACAGTAAGATACTTGAGAGATGAGGTGAATAACGTAGCCATGAGGATTTTTGCACCTTCTCACAAACAATTCCAGCCTGAAAGCATGAGAAAACTTGGTTAGAATGAGTACTATTACTTTTCAATATTCGATACGGAAAAAAAGAAAAGGTCTTACCTGTTTCTCAAGGGGCATAAACCAAGAATCCAACACTCCATTCCCGACTTCACTGGTGAAATTAGAATTTATAAAAAAAACCCATTGTTCTTCATCAAAAAAGAAACTTTAATTACAGAAATTTGCAGCAAAATCAATAGAAAAACGAGCTCATTAAGGTTGGATTAGGGATTAGGGATGACTATCTAAATATAAAATTGCTTTGAATTGATTAAATCATTTGAACATACACGCAATATCCTTCAACACCAGAATAGTTACTCAGTGATTCAGTGAAGTTTTTAAGCCCTTGACTTGAGCACTGATTTCCTATGCCTGCCATGACCACAAAACAGAACTCCATCACAAACAAAAACAATAGAGCCCTTCAAGTATGGTATGAAATATAAGAACTATATGCTATTAATCTCTGGTATGCAGGCACAGTGGAGCTAATTATAGTGTTTTTATTAGCCCTACAAGCCTTTTGCAATGGTTGGAGCCTCCCTTTTTTGAAGCAAGGTGTAGGATTTGCGTCTTAGTATGCTTTTTAAGACACTGGTACGATGTTATGATATTATCCACTTTAAATCTAAGTTAACGTAGTTTTATTTTCAGATTTACAATTCAAATGCCGATGATGTTATCCTTGAATATTCTTACACTAACAATTAATATGGACAAATATTGTCTTCTTCAGGCTTTTCCTTTCGGACTTCCTCTCAAAGTTTTAAAACGCATCTACCAGAGAGAGGTTTCCACACCCTTATAAAGAATGCTTCGTTCTCCTCCCCAACCGATGTGGGATCTCACAGACTATATTTGCATCTTCAATGAATTTTAAACAATTGGCGATGATCTGAGGGTGATCGAGGTAGGTTGAGCACCTAGCACTTGACAATGGCCATGCCTAGAGCATTCAAGATGACAATCTCTCACAATGTGCTTTCTTGTTACCTTATCTCTCACAATGTGCATTTTAGTGTGATCGGAGGTGAAGTGACAATGATAGACGTAGCGACAAAGGGCGTTTGGCAGACACCAGACCACTATCTATCTTCATTGGTTTGGTAACACTTACCCTTTTTCCTCAGTACAATGAGCATGTTTCTTATGCAAACATTGATATCAATTGTTGAGTTCTGGGAACAAACTCATATCCATGGAAGCTCCCCTCATAGAGAAGGCAATCCAACTTACCTAAACCAACCATCCCCCACAGAGTTTCAGAGTTACTTCAAGCACACGAAAGTTCAAAGACATACAAATGCCACAAATCAAAGTAAACCCAACAAAGAAACTAGCTCAAAATCCCATTGATTCACCACGATCAACCCAGAAGACAAGAACAATTCAAAAACCCCATCAGAGAGTAAATCGAAAAACAGAGGCAAATAAGAACAGAGCCAGATTAGATGTTACCATGGAGAACAACGAAGGGCAGTGAAAGAGAAACCGGAATCGCAGCGAAAACGAGAATGAAGGAGAAAAAGGGCATTGAAGAAGGAGAATCCATGGGGATTGGTGGGGAAGAACTTGAGATAACATGGAGAAATTTATAGAAATGGGTGAGAGCTTGAGAATCCAGCAATGGCGTGTGAGATTCATCCTTGTCTTCTCCCCAAGATTTTTGGGAGCGGTTTTCACACAATGTCGTCTGAAAACAAGACTTGGGAATTGGGAATTTGATCGCATTTAGTGAGTTATGGTTGATGGTTAAAAAGGCGTGGTGGTGCCGTTGTGGGCATTTATTGGGTGCCCATTGGCTAATATGGCCCAGTTCCAAAATCTCAAACAAAGCAATGATCTGATTGATATTAAAGATGTTGATTACAAGGCTCTTAATTAATTATGCTTAACTAACTTTTTTACTTTCGACGAAGGTAAAGATTTGAATCTTCGACTCAAAGATTTATGGGATCTTAAGTACGAGGTGAGTTTACTCGTTGGTGTCAATTAGACAGTTTGTGGATTATTGTTGCTCTCCGTGGTGCTTTAAGACTAATAAGTTTTATGGTACGTCAATTGAAACTTACTTGATTTGTTTCCTTATTCGATTCTTCCTTCCCCCTCTTGGTTTCTTTTCCTCCACGAACCACCGAGAACTCTCGGTGCAATCTAACCATGTAGAGATTGTGAAGCTTTCGTTAGGGTTTTCAGAAAGAGATCGATGGGGAATTCGAAAAGACCCATAAGCTTACCGTCGAAGTTCTCCTCCCTCAGTGACATGAGCTTTAATCGTTTGTAAGTATCGAATTTCCAATGGCAATGGGGGTCTTGGTTTTCTCCCTCAGGTTCTCTTCTTCTCTACCTCGCCCCTCCTTGCTTTTAAACTACTTTAGACGTCCAAATCTGCCGAAATCCTAAACGGATCGGGGTTTCCTCTGTAAGTTCTCATACCCCTTCGTTCATCCTTTTCACTGTGGAGGCCGCTAGCTACCGTGTATGACTAGCGGCTCCATACACCTACTTTATATGTATATACGTATGTCCTCACTTCCCATATTTATTTATTTCAACATGTATGAACTTTTGAAAGTAGTATTAATACAGTTAACAATTATAAAAAAAGTTGAAAATTTTATTATGGTTAATATATAGATGAAACTGTTTACAAAATCTATCGATATTAATGTTACCTTTGAGGTTCATGAATATTTTTTAAACATGGTTCATGAATATTTTTTAAACATGGTACTAACCGTTTCACCCATATATTAAATATAATTCGCTTAAATTAAATTTTAAACAATAACTCTCCTAAATATTTTAAATAACTTAATTACTTTGGTTTAAAACATTTTAAAACCAATTTCATGTCACATCCTTCACATAAAACTAAACAAAATTAGTATTAATAATAACTTTAAAAAAATTTACAATCCAATTTAAACATAGTTCAACTCGTGAAAACGTATATTTTCGATCAAAACCTCAAACAGAAACTTCATCTGATCCAGGCCTTAGTGCTTCATACGAATGCTCAAACACCTTTTTCTGAGCTTCTTCCTTCAAAATTTTTTGTTTTTTTGAGTGACAAATCTTTATGATCACCATCGATGATATTACCACTATAGCTACAAGTAAGATAACTCCGAGTACTGCACAAAAAAATAAAATAAAAAATACAAATTAAAATAAAGTTAATTTTCATTTTCATAATATTATAATTATTTTAAAAATAGGTTATATAAACATAGGATAAAGCTAAGTTTATTTAAAATTGAAGCAAAACATTCTTTGGAGATATAAATTATTATTATTATTTTAATTTGGTGACTCAATAGGAATATGAACATTAAATGATGGACTAAAAATATTTATTTATTTTTATATAATTATTCTAGAAAATGAAGTTTAAAGGTTAAAATCAATGAACCTTTGACCCAATTATTAATATTGCATTAAACAATAAGGACTTTGAATATTCAAACTCAGTTTTTATTTATTTATAACATTTTAATAAATAAATAAATAAATAAAACAATTAGCAAAGGATATGATTGCAAGTGACATCATTAACAGTTTACTTTACAAAAAGTGGGTATTTATTTAAAAAAAAGAAATTTGTAGGGGTCATTTGAAATTATTCTCTGGGGACTACTTGGTCAATTTATTTTAGTGAAGGGGTTTTTAAGAAATAATTTTTATTTATGACCTCACAATAATTTATAAATTATTCTTATATTCATTAACAGATAAAAAAAAAAAAAATAATAAATAAATTAAAAAAAAAGACAAA
This sequence comes from Cucurbita pepo subsp. pepo, assembly GCF_002806865.2. NCBI lineage: Eukaryota > Viridiplantae > Streptophyta > Magnoliopsida > Cucurbitales > Cucurbitaceae > Cucurbita > Cucurbita pepo. The sequence continues at coordinate 5,708,692 of NC_036645.1, read as the reverse complement.
AAATTAAGGGAAAAACAATTTTTTAATAATAATAAAAAAAAGCTTAATCTTTTGAATTATTTTAAAATGTCTATTTAAGTCTACAAATTTTTATAAAAGTCGTTTCTTAATTTCAAAAAATCTATTTTAATTTTAAAAATTGATTATTTATTTTTTCTATCTATTATTTTATCACTATATATATATATATATATATAAGTCTACAAATTTTTATAAAAGTCGTTCTTAATTTCCAAATATCTATTTTAATTGAACTCTTTAATTTTAAAAACTGATTATTTATTTTTTCTATTATTTTACCATTATATATACATACACACACACATATATATATATATATATACACACACAAGATACAAATTTTTATAAAAGTCGTTATTATTTCAAAATATCTATTTAATTTAACTCTTTAATTTTAAAAATTATTTATTTATTTTTCTATTATTTTAAGGTTAGTAATTTATCCGAACCTAATAATTCAAAATGATTAATCTTTTTTTTTTTAACTTTAAAAAAAAAGATATAATAAAAAATATGAACCTACACGAAACAAACTAAAAAATTTACGAACCGAAATAAAATAATTTCAAATTTTTGAAGGGCTAAAATGCAATAAAACCCAAAGTTTAATTTTTTTTTAAAAGGGTATTAAGAAAAAGAACCCCAAATACAAGCAATTAATGAAAAAAAATGAAAAGTTAATTGAATTAAATTAAAGAAAAGAAAAGAAAAAAAAAAAAGATTCTTTTCCTTTTTGTTCTTTTTAGTTAGTGAGCTAAAGAAGGAAAGAATGGAATGTTACCTTCATAATTAGGTGCTTTATAAAGACACCCTCTTTCATTAGGTCCCCAACTTAATGAAAGTCCAAAAGAACCATCATCAAGATAAGGGCTATACTCAAATGGGATCTTCACTTTCTTCACTTCCTTGCAAAACCTTGGTGTTTCTTCCATTTCCCTCACCACATATACATAGTAATCTCGAGGTCGGCTCAAGCACGGTATCGGTGGCGACGGCGACGACAATTTCGACGTGCAATTGAGGTATTTGTAATCTCGAACGACGTAGAAGTATCGAAATGGGGTTAGGGTGAGGTTTAGTTTGAGAAACGCGCCATGAACGCAACCATTGAGGTCTATAAGATCGAGTCGTTTTTGGTCGTAGGAAATGGATTTGATTGATAGAGAATCATAGGATTTGAAGTGGATTCTTGTTGTGTTTGATGAACATGAAAGGTTGAAGGTGAAAGGGAGATGGATTGATGGGCTGCCATGGCTGCAATGAGTTGTCGTTGTTGTTTGAGCTTTAATGGAGATGGGTGAGAGGAGGAAGAAGATGATGAAGAAGAGGGCTGAGATTTCCATGGTGGAGAGGTAAAGAGAAAGGGAGAGTCTTTGGGAGCTTATATAGACTGATGGGGATTGCTCTTTTTTCTTCTTTTGAGGAACAACAAAATTACCAATTTTCTTTTCTCACCTTGGCTTGACTTAGCGGTTAAGTTTATATAAATTTTTATCGTAAATTACCCGTTTAGTCCTTACTTTCTTCTATCCGCTCATACCCACCGCTAGTAAATATTGCCCTCTTTGAGCTTTTCCTTTTAGCCCACCGTTTACTAAAAAGAGGTTTCCACACCCTTATAAAAAATGTTTCGACGTGGGATCTCACAATCTACCTTTCAGGGCTCAATATCCTCACTGACGTTTGTTCCTCTGTCTAATTGATGTGGGGTCTTACGGTTCTGATAATAAATGTCTTATCATTTATCAGTTCTACGAAATAAAATTAATAAAAATGAAATTTAGTGTATATTTAATATATGAGTTAGCTCAATCTTAAACCATCCTTATTTTATTTATCTTCTAAGTCAAATTAGATGGCTACTTAAAGCATATCTCAATTAGACAATACGTTATTAATGTTTTATAATATTTTTTTTAGGTTATTAAGAAGTTTTCTCCAGTCAAATTTATTTAATTTAGATTAAAAAAATTAAGCTTATATTTAATATTTACCTTAAATTATACCTCAAAAAGTTGATTAAAATTGATGGCTCGAAACATTCGATCAACTCAATCCAATTTTTACAGTTTGGATTGGATTGAATTCATGGATTTACTTAAGACTAGATTAAGTTAACCCGAACCAAACCCGAATTTATTATTAATTTTAATATANATATATATATATATATATATATATATATATATATATATATATATATATATATATATAATTTTGAGGAAGACTTGACCAAAGTCTATAGTTGTTGGGAAGTGTATAATTAATGGGTGAAATTTGGTGTGGAACATTTGAAGTTGAAAGGGACAAGAAGACACGACAGAGTTGAATGCATCTAACCACCCATTGGTCAATACTAAAAAACAATAAAATAATAATTAAATTTATGACTTTGTTTATTATTATTATTATTATTCCATTGATCAATAGTAATAAATAAATCAATAAATAAATAATCAAATTTATGAATTTGTTTATTATTATTATTATTATTTATTTAAATTATCATTGGTATTTAAATGATGTTCTTGTCGAAGTTGGGATGAGAATTGATGATGGTCAATTCAAGTGCCATTTGAATTGAGTTCATTTTAGACTCCCTTTCTCGCATGATTTATAGCGTACTCAAGATTGACTGTAACGACGTTGTAATGGGTTCACGATGATGAGATTTGTAAAGGGTTTCTGTATCAGCTTAAGCTCACCGCTAATAGATATTGTCCTTTTTAAGTTTTCCCTTCTGGGCTTCCCCTCGAGATTTTAAAAAGCGTCGTCTAAGGAGAGGTTTTCATATGCTTATAAGGAATGATTCATTCCCCTCTTGAACCGACGTGGGATCTCACAATCCACCCTCGTGGAAGCCCAGCGTCCTTGCTGACACTCTATTCGATATCTGGCTTTGATACCATTTGCAACAGCCCAAGTTCACTGATAGATATTGTCCTCTTTAGGCTGGATGAGTACTAGTTCCGTTGTGTAACTCTAAAACACGTGTTTTAAAAACTTAAAGGGCAAACCCAAAAGAGAAAACTTAAAGCGGACAATATCTGCTGGTTGTGGACTTGAATTGTTACCATTTCTAAATAAAACATAAGGTGGGTATTGTTCTGATTAACTTATGTTGCGATTCAAATTTAGAGTCAAGATCTACGAAGATCGACCTAATCAAACTCAAATCAGCAACATTTTTTTGTTGAGTATTTTTCGTAAAATGAAGAAGATAATGCTCTATTTCGGACTCAATTTAGAGGCAGAATTGGATGGATAATATTCCAATGAACCTTCGGGATTAAATGAAACCTATCGAACTTCCTTCTCTCGTTGATTCCTTGTAGGGTTAGGGCGAAAGAGGATCGAAACGGGGCTGAGTCGAAATTGCACGAATCTCAAGAACATTGGCTGAACGTTTCAATGTGGGGACGACCATAGGTTTAGGCATCGACCCGAGTTGTGTTATCTTCAACATTACCATTTTCTTACGCTATAATATTCAATACCCTTAGTCCTCCTTTCCAAGGCTTTGCGCACCCTGACTTCCATTGTTCATTGACTTCGTTTACACATGAAATTGAGTCAACCTTTGTTTGTTTTCCATTTCCAAACTTCCCAAAATAATAATAATAATAATAATAGAATGATTTTGTAGCATCATTAGCTCGGGTCTACACGCCCGATTAAGCTCGTGTACCGAAACAAATTAAATTTATCATAATCTTTTAACTTATTTAATATAAAATTAGAACAAATGGTATTAATTACAGTAAATAAAATTAAAATTGATTATGGTTTAGCGTTTTTTTCTTGAAATTTTCATGAGATACATAAAGACAAAAATATGTTGGAAAGACTCGTGTTCATTTGTGGAAAATTTCATTGATTAGAAACACGGGACTATAATAGCTTTTAAATTAATCCAAGTTTGTAAAAATTATTTTTATTTATTAAGATTTCTTTATAGCATTTCTAACCATCTAAAATCATATAGAAGTTACAAAGCGAGGATTTGGGGTGTGATGTCCCACATTGGTTGGGGAAGAGAACAAACCACCATTTACAAGGGTGTGGAAACCTTCTCCTAGCAGACCCATTTTAAAGCCTTGAGGGGAAGCTCGTAAAAAGAGAACAATATCTGCTAGCGGTGGGCCTGGGTTATTACCTGGAGCTTGGGGCGGAAATGGGGACGGAGACTCATTTAACTAACGCATAAAAATCTCTTCCCACTATCTCCCCATTTCCACGAGAATCGAGGTCCCATAGGTTAGACATTTCTAATTTTTAAGACGAACACATCAAATTGGCAGTGGGAAATGATGTTCGATATCCATGACCGAGTTTGATGAAGTTGGCTACTATACATTGCTATTTTGATGGTTCAAAAATTTCTTGGAGTCATTGATAGTAGAGTATAAAGGAAGGAATCCATTGCTAGAAGATATTTTTTGTGGGATCCCACACTAGTTGGAAAGAGGAACGTGCTTTAAAACCGTGAGGCGGACTGTGATACATAATGGGTCAAAGCGGACAATATTACTAGCGGTGGGCTTTGACGATTACAAATGATATAAGAGTTAGACATCTGGTGGTGTGCGAGCGAGGACGTTAGGCGCCCAAAGGAGGTGGATTGTGAGATATCACATTCGTTTGAGATGGGAACGAAACATTTCTTACAAGGGTGTAAAAACTTCTCCCAGTAGACGCGTTTTAAAACCGTGAAGCTAACGACGATACGTAACAGGTCAAAGCGGACAATATCTAATTTTAATTTACGTATGATTTAAGAAACGTGTAGCCTAGTTCAACAATAATTAATACTTATTTAAACTATTTAATAAATTATTTGGACAATAATTGATCTTAAAAAATTAATAATCAATTTATTATTTTTTTTTTTTTATCGTTTTATTTTCAATTATTAACCATTTGAATTAATGTAATATATATATTATTTTATTTTAGTAATATGGTCGGTTGAGAAGGCCTTTAGATTATTGTTATTATTATTTTTATAAATAAAATCATCAATATCTATATTGGGTTTAAATTGATCCATAAAGCTTATTGGGTTGATTTTGAGATAGCCCAAAACAATTTAGTTATTAATCCATAATAACGTGGTTATTGTATTTTCTTTTGGTGTAAATGGGTTGGGTCGGGTTGGGTCGGGTTGAGGAAATTATTTTGACCAACCTAAAAGTTCAGGTTCATTTGGTCGGTAATCCAACCCAACTCGAAACTGATTCACAACCCAACCTAACCCTCTATTTTCGGATTTGGTTTGGGTTGTTTAGAAGGAGAGCTAATGTTGAAGTACTTGAGGCTAACGCTGAGCAACTAGGTAGCGACAAACTTGAATCCAATAGCTGGAGCTAAACCGAAACAAGAACTCAAGAGCTGAATATTAACTTCGAGGGTGAGACTGAGGCGAGATGAGATTGAAGCTAACGGGCAGTTGAACCCTCTACTTTGAGCTCTTAGACTCGAGGTGATGGTGGCTCAACCCTCTACTTTCAAACCCGAGGTGATGCTCTCAAACTCTCTACTACTCACTCCACGAAACAAAAGTCGAAAGGTGATGGAAAACGAAAATGGAAAAGAAATGGAAACTAGAAAGTTGCTGAATAATTCTCGAGTCGTCCGACGACGTTACAAGCAATGGCTAAATGAGGGGCGCTGGGCTTGGGTCACTCTTGTTCTTTTTTTTTTTTCTTTTTTTTTTCCTTTCTATATATAATCGGGTTGATCCGGTCCCTTGATTACCGAACTCATACCCAACGTGTATCAGATCTAGTTTAAAAAAACTCAATTCAACCCGAAATCCTATCCAACCCAACCAAACCCTTATAGTTTGGGTTTGGTTCTTGGGTTATCGGGGTTGAGTGTACACCCCTATTTTCTTTAGGCTTTTATTTTGGAAAAACCTATCAAGCCCATTTATATCTACAAGCGTGTTGCTCAACCCATCACGAGACGTACCTCGCCGTAACCTATTCTATTGGTTGGTCTCACAAAGACTAAGTTTAAGTCTTTGCCCAGCTTGCTTTTGACAACCGATTCTAAGGAAAGGCAAACTAGGTAGATCTATGGTTGCCAAGATTGATTAATCAAACCCTTTCGGATTTCAATCAACCCTCCGAGATACCCTTATTTTATTTTTTATTTTTTTTTTGAAAAAAATGCTTAATATTAAAAATAACTAGTAAATGACTCCATTATTAATGTCAAAAAATGTAAACACATACAACCATAACTAAGACTTCACGACTATGGTGGAACCTATAATAGAGTAGTGGGTTCCACTTCTTTACTTTTTCCCTCGAGATGTATATATACATAGTTTTATGTACGTTAGTTTTCATGTGAACCACTAAGCTAGCAGGACCTTCGTACTCCCTATGACTCATTGGATACACATCATTTGTATAAGTGTATAACCTCCCTATGACTCATTGGATACACATCATTTGTATAAGTGTATAACCTTATATACATCACATTCATGTACATAGAGTTCCCAAACGTCCCAAACGTGCATTAAAAGTTATAAAAAACAAAAAGAAAATGACTTTCACGACATACATGAGATCCCACGTACAGTAAATATGAGTGCACAAACATGATGCAACACAAAAAAAATATATTTCTTACATAAAGCATTCTCATGACACACATGAATTATATACATAATATAAATCACACACATGATGCGTTCTAGAAAAGATTTTTATTGGGTTTGATAACCAATCGAAAGGATAATCCAAGATCCACCTTGGAACAATCTACGAGAAATTGATGTTTATGTTTCTAAAAAATATTCTTAAACTTATAGAAATCTAGAGTTTTCACTATTAAGTTTGATGAATTTTAAAGATAATCCAATATTCACCTCGGAATACTTAAACTATCTCATAAGAATTGACTATGGAGTTGATTTTTTGTTTTTTTTTCAAATACTTAAACCTTAAGAAAAGCAATTCCATAGAGACAAATCGACAAATGTCTCGAGAAAAAAACAATGAAAATTGAAAAGAGTATATATGCTCGAATTCATGGTATATATGTTGAAATTGCTTGGTTCACTTTTAACCTAATTCCAAAAATATATATATATATATATATATAATAAAATAAAAAATTCTAAAAGGTTTCTCACCTAAAATTTCAAGAATTTATTAGATATATATAGATAGATATTATAAATGACGTCATACATTAAAACATGTGTGCTTGGTCAAATGGGTTTGACGCTTCTTTTTGCCCACAATTATTGGGCTTGTGCTTGCCTTGTGCCTCAATTCAACCTGTCAAATTTTGTCTAAATTACATTTTTGCCCCTTATCCACTCCCCCTCCCAAAAACCCTTTATTCTCTAATATTTTATTCTTTTCACATGCTTTGTTCTTTTTTGTCAAATTTCATAATCACATGTGAAATCTTCCTACTTGTTTTGTATTATGTGATAATTTTATTTTGGGAAAATTTTTAACATTAAATTTAAATTAATCCATTGTTTCAACATTAAATTTTATTCTAGAAGATCTTTATCATTATTATGAAATTAAATTAATTAATCTGTTTTATTTTTATTTTGTGAAAATAGAAGGATTTTTTGGAATTTGAATTTGAATTTTCTTGGAAGAAAACATTACCAATAAACAAATATTTCTCATTGGTTTAAAGAAAAGAAAGGGGCAATTTTATGCAACTACAAGCTGTGAAAAACCAAACGCGGGATGTGGAGATAACGGCGACAACGGCGGAATATTGAAAACTCCTTTCGTTTCACAGTCCCAAACCATCGACCAAATTGACGGCGTTAACGGCATATCTTTCAGGTAACCGACGTCCGCGGCGGGGACGGAGGCCGGGTTCACCTCCTCCACCTTCTCTTTCTTCAACGCTACCGCTTCAACCACCTCTCCCACTTCCTCCTCCCTCTGCCGCTTTCCAGCGGCCATCGGTTCCGAGTAAGAGTTCGTCGCTTCCAACGGAAAGTTTAAAATCGCCTTCGATCCTCGAAGCTTGAAGGCAGCGCGATCGTACGCTCTCGCCGCTTCAATTGCTGTCTCAAAAGTTCCAAGCCAAACTCTAGATCCACGACGATTCGGATCCCTAATCTCCGCCGCGAATTTTCCCCAAGGCCTCTGTCGAACGCCTCTGTAGTGAACTTTCCTCTCCGCCTCAAGATCCTTACTCCTCTGTATCACAACCGGATTCTTCTTCTCCGCCGTGTCGAAATTGATCCATTGCGTCGTCTTATTCGGAAGCGAGATTTTCAAATTCGCTCGTTTCCGATTCGAATTCGCTGCCTGACTCATCAAATTAGTCTTCGATTCAACTTCAAACGAACTATTGCTATACAGAGAAATCGAACTCGAACTCGAACTAGAACTCGAATCATTGAAAACAAACGGTTTCGTCTCGAATTCAATAGATTCCGCGGAATTCATTGTGGTTAGGTCGATTACGTTAGGTTTCATCTCGAATCCGAAGAAATCGTCGTTTGACGACATCGACAACTCGCACCGTATAAAATCAGAGGAGAATTCAAAATTTTCATCCGAATTGAAATAATCAGAGATTGTAAGAGGACAGTTCGAGGTAGAAGAAGAAGAAGCACCGGAACTCATCGACCGATCCGAAGACGAGACGCAAAGATTATCAAAGGCCAAATTCGTCGGCAACGGAGAGAGTTCGCCGAGAAGATGAAGCTTGATATTCTGCAACGCAGTAGCTTGCTCCAGATTCACAGTTTCCATAGATCACAAAATCAAAATGGAGAGCAAAGAAGAAGAATGAGTTTCGAAAATTTTGCGAAGATTTAGGGTTTTGAGAGATCTGGTAGTGGAAGAAGGGAGTGGGAGGCTATTTATACTCTTGTCGAGCCTCTTGTTAGTCTCGCCTTCGATGACACGCTGTGGAAGCTTCGTTCTTCCATCCTTTAATCTTGTCCGTTGGATTGAGTCAAGAAGAAATGAGCCGAAGGGCAAAATGGTCTTTTCGCTTGCAGCGTAGTCGGTTTCCTTCTCCCTTCCATCTCTCTGCTTCTTTTATGGGAAAAATAATTTTTCGTTATTTTTAGTTATTTTTATTTATAAATATAATAATATTGTAAAATATAATTTGGATAAGGTAATGACTATGGTTTGTTGTTTGCTTTGTCCTTATCCTCTATTTTTGGATATTAATTAATTTTAAATTTTATGGATGAATATTTATTTTTAAATCAAAGTAAAAATATATATTAAAAAATTAATTTAATATCAATATATACTTTATAACACGTCATTAAATGATATATTATTTTATTTGACAGAGTCCATATGAAAAACAATAAATAAAGTAATACGAAAAAATTATTAATACCCTTGAAATTTTTCCCATCACAAATTATATATTAATCTACACTTTTTTTACTATTTAACAAGATAATTAAATGTAATTAGGATTAAATAAACATTTAATTAATCTTCAATATTAGTAATGAAATAAAGTATTACATCCAATGTGACAAGGATCATATGTCACCATTACATAAGTAATGAAACGAAATAAAATAAAGTATTTGAATATTTAAATATTAAGAAGTCGTAATTATAATAAAGCTAAGAAAAAGATTATTATAATTTTACCCTATGTCCATATCATAATAAATTCTACATTTGTCAAATGTGACATTGCATGAAATAAGGACTATGATATAAATATATTCTTTTCATATTTTAAATTGAAATATTCAAATTTAAAAATTGAGAAAAAGTCCAAAAAATCATAGTGCTTTGTCAAACAATAATGTGGATGCAAATTTAATAAAGTGGGATTTGACGTCAAAAGGGGCAATTATTTATTATTTATTATTTAATTTACTTGAATTGGTATTTCACTAAATAAATTTTGACTTTTACACCAAATTCTTTAATAAATATTATTTTACAAGAACAATTTTGTTTTAAGAGTTAAATTAATAAAAATATTCTTAAACTTTTTATTTTGTCTCGAAGTTATTTTTAAATTTTTTTAAAATTTTAATAATATCTTTAACTTAAAAAAAAATTTTAAAAATATATATATAATTAGTTTTGGATGGAAACGATCCTATTTTATCTTAAAAATACTCCTGAAGCTTTTAATAATGTTTTTTTTTTATTATTATTTTGTTATTTAAAAGAATTTTCAATTAAGATTGATTTTGTTTTACAAGTTTGAGCTACTTCAAATAAAAATTTGAATGATTTTTGGTTGACTTATTAAGAGAATAAAATAATACCCGACTATTTAAATCTAGATCGACCCGGTTTATTACTAAATGCATACGTTCATTATTTTAAAAATAAAATGAAATCATCAAAATTAATAAAATAAAAAAAGATTTGTTGTGTTTAAGCAATAAGTATGTCTAAATTAATAATATATATGATTTTGTGAAAGCACATCTTAATAAAAGTCAAATAAAATCTAAATATGCTTTTTAAAAAAATTAATTAATTAATTAATAAAAGTCATAAAATGAAATATAGTATTTTTGAAAAGTAGTGTACAACCAAATTGGTGCACCCAACTTGGGTTGATTGGACAAAGTTGATAGCTTTTGGATGTGGTGAACTTTAATGCATGCTCGTCAACAAGTCAACCCTTTTGCCTATTTCAACTATTTCTCTCCTTTTCAATGTTCGACTTCTTTCTTGTCTCTTTGTAATACCCGAGTAAATCATGAATGAAATGATATCGTATTCAAATAAGAGCGATTTTGAGAATAGAATAGCTAAGAAAAGTTTAAAACAACTAAAGTTGAGAATATTTGCTATAATCACCGTACCTAAATGGTGTGAAAGTTCTCGTTTTATAATCAAATAAATTACGAGGATATGGAAATAGTAATAAATGGAAAGATACGTATGCGTAATGGAAGACAAAAGATCAAATATGATATATATGGTAAACTATAATTCAGTACTAAATATCTTTAACACCCCCGCAAGCTGAGAGTCAGATTTGAACGAACAAACTTGAATCTAAAAAATTCAAAGAGATGTCGAGAAACACTTTTCGTCAAGATGTCAACGACTTGGTTCGGAGGAGGCGCAGAGAAACACTTTCTTGGCCGTCGAAAACTGCAGAGGGATCGTCGTTCAACGATGATGCTACCTTGACTTCGGCGAGAATATGTCTAACCCATGAAGAGGGATCATTACTCAGCGGCGATGCAACCTTGGCTCCAGCGAGAATATGTCTAACCCAAGAAGTAGAAGGGGGAAACCTAAAGCAAGGGACAAAGACAATGTTGAAGCCGGAAGAGTCGCCACAGTGGGCGAAGGAGCCAATTTTGGCGAGAAGGACAGCGGCGACTTGGTTGGTGAAGAGGCCAGTGCGGCGCCCAGATTCTAAAGGTAAATCTTTGCAAAAAGTCGATAGGTTTCTTGAGATTCTGTATCTTTTCGATGGGAACGCTCATGAGGATTCTGAGGTTAGGGTTTCTATGAAGGATGAAGGGAAGATTGGGAAGAAAATGGAAAAGACTATGTTGGCTAAGAAAAAACCGATTGTGTTGGAAAAGGTGAGGTAGTATGTACAGAGTATGGCGAAGGGTGATTTGGAGGTCAAAAGGGTGGAGTCGAAAAGTAATCAACCGACTCCGCCTACAACAGCCATAAAGACTGCCCCTATGACATCAAAAGCCAGTAGTGGTGGTGGAGAAGAACAGTAGAGGATTCATAAATCATTGAAAAGAAAGGATCACAGTGGCTAAACGAAAAGAACTCTGATACCATGAGAATATTTGTTAAAACCACCCCCACCTAAATGGTCGGAAAGTTTTCTATCTATGTGTAATGGAAGGCAAATATCTAGATATTTGTCTATCATAAAAGATCAAATATGATATATATGATAAACTATAATTTAGTATTAAATATCCTTAACAAAAGTTATTATCTATTCCAACAAGTTACAACATCTTTTTACAGCTCAACGTAGAAATTTCAAAATTAAATGATTTATCTGGAGCAGACTTATGTTTGTTTGTGAGTATAACTTTCACTCTTTGAAACGAGAAATAAGTAACGTGACCATATCATAGAAATACAAGAGAATTTCGAGACATCAATCCAAAATTCGAATTATGAATTAGGGGCTTCAGAATTTTAAAAAATAATTTTTTTTTTTTACAACCTATTTGAGGGTGACATATTTTGAAAAAAAAAAAAAAAATTAGAGCAAATTGATTCATTCAACAATAAATAGGAGGGAGGTAGACAAGATCTATAAGGACAATGTCTCTAACCAACAATGTCCATCAATAATTAAATTTAATCATTGTAGCTTCTAGAAGCTTAGACAGAGAAATGTATGGATAAGGCTTCTAGAATCTTTTAGTTCACTTAATTAAGATGTTATGGATAAGGCTTCTAGAATGTTCTAGGTTCACTTAACTTCGTATTTGGGCCTTGATTCCTTTTAAAGGCCCATTTAGAATATTGGAAAAGGTATATTCTATATTGGAATATTAATTTATTTAATTCTCTCGATTTAATTAGAGATTTCTCACTCCATTCAAGTGGGTCCACATAGGCCCGAGACATCTCTAACTTAGTCTCAATCGAACTCCTGATTCATGCCAACACCTAACATCTCTAACCCTAAACCTTCCTACGCACATCTCCAAGCTGAATTTTGTCTCCCCTTCGACTCGGCTTAGACATCTATGTCTGGTGTTTTCAATCCCGTTCTACCATTTTAGATTAACTAGAAGAGTTGGTTAAAGTTAGTTCTTGAATGTGTTCTAAGTATAATGTCGTGGAACGTCATAGGTGGAATCAGACATCGGTGAGCAAGATCAAAGTAACATAAACAAAGAAAATTTAGTAACTTCAACTTAGGACAACAAGTAAGTGAGCTTACTATTGCAATGCTTATAGACTAAGTTGAATGAGTTATTTGATGCATGAATAACACGTAACTTGTGGTCTATTTACGTGTTATTAATACGAACACGTTATGTCCTCTAAGACATCTTGATGTTCAATATATGATATGCACGAATGAAATACCACATACCTGTACATCTCATAGGAAATTCATGTCATGAAAAGTACAGAGATATTATATGCATCATAACTCATGTACTAAGATTTAAAATGTGCGACCTTAGGCATGTTGAACATCACGAACATGAATTACTTCTCCAATATATTACTTATGGACAGTATACACTACGATATGATATACACACTTTTCGTGAGCGTGTACGAACCTATAATCAGGCCTAAAGGGTACATATTCAGCTCCACCAAGTGGATTCATGTGTGCATGCGTGAACCACGTGTAGAGAAGTACTATGCATTCAATCCTATAAAAAAAAAAAAAAAAACGTAAGAAATAGTCATGAAAAGTAAACCCGAACATGAATCATATTGAAGCAATCATCTATTACAGATCTCTCGAGAATCCCACACATCGAACATTTTTATAAAAAACAAAGTCGAGCATCTCTCTGTTGGCAACTTTTAGATACCTATCATCACATGCCATCCATTTTTATAATTTATTTTAACTTCCACTATTGCTTTCTTTATGTCAACTATATAAATATAAATATACATTTACACTTTATTTTAAAATTTTAAAAAGTTTCAATAATACATTTAATTTTTTTTAATTTTTTAAAAGTATTTTTTTGGAATAATATTTAGCAAGTAGGAATTAAATAAAAATAAAAATAAAAATTTTAAATTTAAAGACACAATGATTAAAACTCTTATTTTAATAATAATAATAATAATAATAATACAAAACTTATATCCCTAATATAATTTGAAGTCGGCGAAATCATATAAAATTATTTAACCCACTTTATGTTATTTATTTAAATGGAATAAAAATTTGACATCCACTTAATAATATTCAAAACCATCATCATTATATATATTTTTTCTTTTAAATTTTTTAGTGGAAAAAAAATGATAAAAAGGACAAAGTGGGCACCATGCTCCATTCTAATTATTTTTATTATTATTAAAATAAAAATTAGTTAATATATATTATTATTTAAAATAGTGTGTAACAAAATAACGTCATTTAAAAAATAAAATAAATTATTACCCATAGTGCCATCAAATTATAAAATTATTAAAATAATTAAAAGGAAGGTGAGTTGCAACCTCCTAATAAAGCAGCTGAAAATAATATATATTTTATTAATATTTGAAGAATAATGTTTTAAAAAAGAAATATTAAAAAAATTTAAATTCTTGGATTGGACTCAAAGATTGCGGTGCGGAGCACGTGCGCAAGGCAAGTCGGGCAAGTAAGCCACCAATAAGAAGATGGGAAAACGGAATTTTTCAACGGTCAAACTTCAAGGTCACGGCTGACCGGTTTGGTCTTCGGTCAGCTTCTTTTACTTTTTTTATTTTTTATTTTTTTTTATTTTTTATTTCTTCATCCATTTAGTCGACATCATTTAAATTGGATAAATATTTTTTTTTATCATTTTCGTAATATTATTTTTACTCTTTTTTTCATTAAATTTAATTTTAATTTACATATTTTTAATATATAACTTTATATTTTAATTTTTTTAATTTTTAGGAGAAATTCAAACCTTAAAATTAGGATGAAAATCAACTATTTTTTTTAAATGTTGTTTCCATAATATTATGGGCTTGGTTGTTTAGATTCTCACGCAATTATTTGAAGAGTAATATTATAAAATTTTTAAAATATATTAAGATATTATTTTGAATTTCTATTTTATGTTTTATTTTATTTTATATATTTTTAATATATCTTCAAAATTAGTTATTTTTAAAAAAAGATTTATAATTAGTTTATTGTTAAAATTTTCTTCTAAAAATATTTAATCTCTATTAATTTTCCTTTTTAAATTTTGATAAAAGTACAAAATATCGAAATTAATATAGTATTTTAATTAATTTTTTTAAAATGCGAAATTTAAATATTTTACAAGGAATTGTTGAGTTTCTACTAAATCAATGGGAAGGGGTAAATAAAGAAATTAGTTACCTAGTAATNTAAAAAAAAAAAAAAAAAAAAAATACACAAGTGGGTTAGACCGCTAGAGAGGGAGGTCCCCCACTTCATTTTAGCATCTCACTTGAACGGTTCAAAAAACTGGATTGTCCATATGACGGGACGTAGGGAGGTCACTCACTTTATTTAGTCTAGTCAAAGGAGTATTCATATGACCGGATAACCTAACCAACTTAGATTGTCCAATCCAAACCATAAAAGTTAAGTTGAGTTTTATTTTTTTTTTTAGTCTCGGTTGGGTTGAATTTTTTAAAATCTGGAAAATTCTAACCCTACCATACTTTTAAAAATATTAAGAACGTTTAACGTTTATAACCAATCTTAGTTATGCGTTATAACATGTAAATACTAGATATTTGAATTTTATGAAATTGAGGTATTAATATAATATTTATAGTCGATAAATATAATTTTGAAAATAATTTAAAAAAATAAAAAACAATTGGACAACCTTAACTGAACATCCCTATTTAGTCATATAGGATTCCACATACTCCTAAATTAACCAAAACTAATTTTTATTTTAAATATTATATTAAGTGGGACTAATTTTAAAATTTATTTAGATATTTTAAAATAGATGGATTAAAATAACAATATTGTAAAAATGTATTTTTAAAAATAAAAAAACATATGAAAATTAAAATTTAAAATAATAATAATAATAAATATTAATATAATATGTGGGGAAAAGATGTGTTCACCAAACATTATTGAAGACTTATCCAAACAAGACAAATGAGTTTTAAAGAGAGAGAATCAAATTGTCAAGTTGTCTTAAAGCAATGTATCTATAAAGTTTTTTCCATTCTAAAATTAATTATTAATCTTATTTTCCTAAAATTAAAATCCACATTCACACACACATATGCTCACTATCATTTTTCAAATCATTTTATTTCTTTTTTAAATTATTAAAATAAAATAAAATAAAACCCATTAAATTAATATTTTTTAAATACACGGCCCAAAATAAAATCTAAAAAGCTTAATAAATAACTCACCAATTATGATTTGATATTTTGATCTCCAAAGTTTATAATTAGAATTAAAAATATTTAAATTTAGGTATAAAATTAAAGAAGTAATAATATGAAAATTAGAAAAAAAAAAAAAAAAAGGGAAATTAAAGTTGGTATGATCACCTTGGGACCCACGCTTTAAAGACGGGGCGAGGTAGAGGGAGACTTTTCCCATTATATTTTCAATTATTTCTATTATGCTCAAATATGAAAGGAATTTTATTTATTCACATATATATATATATATATATATTTGTGTTAATTATCATTCATTTGAGTTTTCAACAAGTTCTATATTCAAATTGAGTTCGGCCAATAAAATTTTCTATTCTTTTGTATATATTTTTAAAAAATATTAATATGGGAGAAAAATTATATATATATATTTTTTTTTGTAACAACCCAGATCCACCGCTAGCAAATATTATCCTTCTTGGGCTTCCCGTCAAGGCTTTAAAACGTGTATGCTAGGGGAAGATTTTCACACCCTTATAAATGGTGGTTTGTTCTCCTCCCCAACCAATGGTGGTTTGTTCTTCGGGGTCCAGCGTCCTCGCTGGCACTCTTTCCTTCCTCCAATTGATGTGGAACTGCCACCAAATCCACCCCCTTTGGGGCCCAGCGTCCTTACTGGCACACTGCCTCGTGTCTATCCCCTTCGCTAGCATATATTGTCCTCTTTGGACTTTCCTTTTCGAGCTTTCTTTCAAGACTTTAAAACGCGTCTGCTAGGGGAATGTTTCCCCACCCTTTTAAATGGTGGTTTGTTTTCCTCCCGACCGACATCACATATATATATATATATATAATGGGTGAGATAGAGACACAGAATATAATCCTTGCTTTTGTCACTAATTAGCTTAAGGCAGGTTGCTACTGTCATAGTCCAATAGTTAAATAGACATCTTTAATGATATATTGATTAAAAAAAGAAATAATGTAAACCATTTTTACTAAAAAGAAAAAAAGAAAAAAGAAAAAAAGTGGCGATTTTATGGAATTAAACGGCGATGTAAAAGGGAAGTGGAAAACAGAGGGTGACGCACATGCCGACAAACGACAAATGGCGTGTGAATCAGGGGTGGCGTCATCCTAATCCAAATCC
The DNA here is from genome assembly GCF_002806865.2 of Cucurbita pepo subsp. pepo. Taxonomy (NCBI): domain Eukaryota; kingdom Viridiplantae; phylum Streptophyta; class Magnoliopsida; order Cucurbitales; family Cucurbitaceae; genus Cucurbita; species Cucurbita pepo. The sequence continues at coordinate 5,691,499 of NC_036645.1, read as the reverse complement.
CAATTTTCACACGTGATTAAATTCCCCCTCACACAACTTGCACATTTTTTCTGCAGCTTCTCAGAAACCCCTTCCCCTCTTAAAACCACATCCGCTATTTATTTATTTATTTATTTATTTATTTATTTATTTATTATTATTTTTTAAAATAATATTTTATTTTTTAATGTTTAAAAAATAGTCCACATAGTTGAAGTTCATGAATCTACTTTACTTATTTATAGCTTTCCTATCCCCAAATCTTCAGTTTCATTCAGATTTACATTTCTCTCTATCTCAAAAAGATTTGATTTTTGGTTCAAATTTAGAAATGATGTACGAACAGAGTAATAGCTCTGAATCGGATTTTGTTCTTCTCGAATCCATACGCCGCCATTTGTTCGTAGATTCTGATTCTCTCCGATGTGGGAATTTCGCCGTCGCCGGAGCCACCGCCCCTGTTTTCTGCCGGACCTCCAGTTTCGGAAGCTTGTACCCTTGTTTGACTGAAAAATGGGGTGCTCTGCCTCTCAGAGAGGATGATTCCGAGGACATGGTTCTCGCCGGAGTTCTCCACGACGCTGTTCAGTTCGGCTGGGTTCCCTCGCTCGGATCTTCCTTGCCGGAGACTTTCAATTTTGGTTTTTCCGATGTCAAGCCTGAGCCGGAGATTCTCCCGCCGGTGAACATCTCGCCGGAAGTTATCGAAACGAAGGTGGCGGTGGCGGTGGCAGATCCGTTGCCGGTGGTTGTTCCTGCGAAGGGGAAGCATTACCGGGGAGTCAGGCAGCGGCCGTGGGGGAAGTTTGCGGCGGAGATTCGTGATCCGGCGAAAAATGGGGCTCGGGTTTGGCTTGGGACATTTGAAACGGCGGAGGATGCAGCGTTGGCTTATGACCGAGCCGCTTATCGGATGCGCGGCTCTAAAGCTCTTCTTAATTTCCCGCTTCGAGTTAATTCTGGTGAACCCGACCCGGTTCGAGTGACGTCGAAACGGTCGTCGTCCCGGTCGTCACCGGAGCCCACTTCTTCGTGTACGTCGGTGGAGAGTGGGTCCCCTAAGAGGCGGAAGAAGACAGACGGCACGACAATGCCGACGGCTCAAGCTGCGCCGGAGTCGATACAATTAGGGGAGGGGACCAATGCAATACAAGTGGAAACTGACGTGGCAAAGTACACAAGTGGCGAGCAATGATTGGATGAGTAATGATAATAGTGAGAAAGGAGCATTATTGTAATTATTTTTTTTGAGACCATATTTTAGGTATATGATTGGTAGATTTTCTTTGGGATTTTTCAAAAATATAAAATTTCCCNAAAAAAAAAAAAAAAAAAAAAAAAAAAAAAAAAAAAATCCCTTTGAATTAAAATTTTCTATTCTTTTCTTTCTCTCCTAACCAAATATTAAATTATTTAATTTGGAACTGAATTGAACCAATTAAAATTAATTCATCGATTTAATTAATATAAATGTATATCTTAATAATTAAAATAAATATTTTAAAATTGAGAAATCAAACTAAAATGGGATGGCATTTATTTTAAGTAAATAATAATAAATAATTATTAATGTTTTGTTTGTTTTTTTTTTTAATTAATTTTTTTATTAAAAAAAAAAAAGGATAGTTAGTGTGAAAGGAGAATATATAAAACGTGTTAAATAAAAACTCTTTTAACAAATACACTCGATAAAGTCAAGTCTCCCACCACATTTAGTTGACTTTCAAAACATTGACTGTTGACTTTTCTTTTTTCTTTTTTTTTTTTTTCATTTGCACCGGTTTTGTTTAAACCGCTCACAATTAAATTAAATATTGTGTTTCAATCCCTTTACTTCACATAAAATATCATTTTAATTTTTTAAATCTCAATTATTAATATTCTCATAATCATTTAACCAAATTTCAAATTTTTTAATGTCTAATATTTTAGGTTCAATTAGTTTCCATTTCTTCTTTAAATACATAATATATCGATTGTTTCCATTTTCGACTAAACAAGCTCGACTTTCATATGCTTAGACTATTTTCTACCATGTTTGATTATTTGGGAGACGTTTTCAACACTTTTTGAGGCGTTTAAGGTTAGTATAACTATTGTTCACCCAATTTAAATTTAGATTCTTTTAGACCGGACGTGAGCCAATTTTCATAAGTAGAATTCTAAGTTATGACGGTGGGACTCTTTAGTAGAATTAGATTTCAAGGAGTTGTTTTAGGCTGACATCAAAGGAGCATAGTGACTTTGACTTAGGCCAATCAAGTAAGTGATTCTACTGTTGGGTTCGTTCGACGAATTTTATCATATATGATGGCACATGCTTCGTGCCCCCTACATATGTCATAATTATGATTGAGATACTATATTATGCTATGTTATACTATGTTATGCCAAATTATGTTAAGTTATGCTATGTTGTGTTATGCCATGTTTATAAACTGGATCATGTTTATGATGTAGATAATCTATGATGTGTAAACTTCTATACGCCATATAAACTATGTTAAGAACTAAAGATTTGACAGAAATTATGTATGCATGATTCATAGATCCGTTATGTTGTTACTAAATGGAGTTTTGACTGGCATCATTAACTCATGTCATGAGTTTAAGCTATGAGAACCTCGTGCATTTTTGTGTGTCATATGCACCAAGCTACTTCTCTATTATGATTGGTACGAACGTGTATGATAAGGAATCAACCTAAGGCAAAACTCTTATACCAAATGATATGGAATCACTACAAGGGTAGTAAGATTCAGATTACCTTACTGATCGAATATCTCAAGACAATAACACTTGTTTAAGATTCGTATCACTCCACAAGCAAGATAGATCATGTCTAGCTTGAATGATTCTAACTTGCAATCTAACGTAAATGAAAGGTAGGAACACTTAGCCCTAATGATAAAGAATCACTCCAAGGGAAAGTAAAATTCAGATTACCTTATTGATCAAATATCTCCCGCTTCCAGGATCAATTGTCCCTCGTAAAAAGAACTAGCAGGTTGATGGATCATTACCCTGATGATTTAATAAATGGTTTTCTTTATCTCGCATGATCATGATGAGTCAGAGAATAAAAAAGATAGGATTAACAACCGTACAGGCATCCTTTGTGCAGTGCATACGGCTCCACAATGGAATTCGTTTTTACCTTCCATCGAAGGAATAGAAAATGGAGGATCTATCAGACCCAGAACAGTAAGATCGATCATATCAAGCTTGAATGATTCTACCTACATGCAACATAAACTATATAAAATTGTAAGGAAACTTAGTCATTGGCTAAAGGAAAGCACAAATGCTCATTTTACTACATTTTTAAAGTTTTTTTTACGATGATAACATACATGACTTTATATAGGCTCAAAATGAAACTCTTGACCTTTTATGAGATATTTCAAGAGCCATAGTTAGCCACTGTGTATACTTTATAACTATAATTAGCTACGATGTAAATGTAACTTTGTAAATAAAAAGTCTTAAAATACATTAATGAAATACAATAACTTTAAATTATCGTCCATCGTAAATTTGTAGTCATCTAAGAATAAATAACGCCCCACTTGAAATATCTTGAAACTTTTGTTACATAAATGAAACTTGATTCTTCTAACGTGACATTGATATTGCATGATTGAGATACTTTGGTTCATATCAGTGTACCTTACAACATTTATGTTTGCCATGATGTTATGCAGGCCCTTTTGCTCCATGGTGTCCGGTAGCATGAGCATGCACTAGCCCGACGAGCCAGACCCAGTGGTACGTATACGAGCTCGCTTGGTGCGTCTATGTGCACGTGGGAGGATCGTGTGTAGGAAAGTACTACACATTCAACCTTGTCCGAACTTGAAAGCAGCCTAAGGTCATGACATGAAGTTTTGATAAGGATAGGTCCCTTCATATCAATTTTTATTTTTCGCATTTTTCGACTCAAACAGTGAGGTTACTTATTGATTATTTCTTAAAATACTCAATTCATGTGCTACTCTTATTTTTTCAGATAAAGAACATGACGATGAATAGGGTAGTCTCGTTCATGTGAGTTTGGTAGCCCTTAAGTTAGATCAAGCCTTTGTTTTATTTATTTAAATTCCCGTCATTTATAGTTTGCCTTCTTGTTTTATGACAATGTAATTTTAAAGAATATATCATGCCTATATTGGCGACCCTATTCTTTAATAGGAAAATATGGTCACGACAGTAATAAAAAAATCATTCCATCTAATAGATATCATCCATAACTAATTTTCAATTTCTATTGATTTTTTTTAAATTCAAATTTTATATGCCATAAAACTCTAGGTCCCGTAAATAATTTGTAAAATTTGTAAAAATATTAATTACGTCATGGATCTATTAGTCGCAAAATTAAAAATTTAGAAATATAGTACACTTTTTAAAATTGAGAGAAAATATACACAAATTTAAATATTAAAAAAACGTAAAAAATATTTTTTAAAATTGAGTGATAAAAGAGACAATACAAACAAAGTACGAGGTAGATTGTCTACCTACCATGTTTTCCATAAATATTTACTCATATTATTCGAATTAGATATATTAGTTTATTATTTATGGTCAAATTTATTTATTTGTTTATTTATTTTAGTTGGAAATAGAATAATATTAAAGTGGTTCCGACAATTTTTCTTTATTTTGGTTGAAAATTTAGAATAAAGTGAAATTAGTTGTCATCCTATGTTGAATTGTCTATTTTCACTCATTTCTATAAAAAAAATAAATAAGTTTATCATTTTGCACNCTAAAATTTTGAAATTTTGCACTCAAAATAATAATAATAATAACAACTTTTATAAAATGAAAATATTATTGGTCCCTTATTACATTGACTAATAATATAAATATATTTCTTTATTCTATTTTTTCGCTAGACTTTTAAAATATTTACTTTGATTTTTGGACGTTCTCAAGAGGACAAATTTTTACTTTTATTTTGTTTAGATTTTTTAAACGATCAACGATGAAAATAGTATTTTATTAACTTTGATATAAAAAAAATTAAATTACAAGTTTAATCTCAAAAAGATCCATAATGTCAAAGGGATCCATATTCTATTAGACATAAAATAAAAAATTTAGAAATTTATTGAACATAAAATCGAATATTAGACATCTTTTTAAATTCAGAAACTTAATAAATACAATATTAAGAGTTTAATGTTTTAACTAGTACAAACCATAAACGTTCATCAACTAAATTTGTAATTTAACGAAACAGTTCTAAAATGAGTTATAAATTTCAATCAGCTGAGCCCCACCTGGTTGTACGTATATGTATTATGTAATTGCTTCTAGAAGGGTTTGAGTTTCGAGGTAATTTCCGACCAACATTTAGGTCCAAAAGTAAAAGGTTCATTGCACGTGAAGGAACTGTGGGGTACTCGGGGGCCCACATGGTTTGAATTCTTATCTTCCACTTTTTGACACTTTTTTTTTCTTTATTTATTTTGGTTTATGTTAAATATTATGATTTCTATGATTGGTTTGAATATTTAGAGTAGAACCCTAATGAATTTGCATTTAATAGCTTTTTATAAGTGATATATTAATAGCTTTTATAAGTGATATCTTAATGACAAACAAGGTGGAGAACTAAGAATAGGGAGAAGTAGTGGGTTTGGAGATTCCAGTTTAGGATAAGGTGTATTCCCCAAATTTGGAAAACATATTAAAACAAAAATTGATTGAAGGAAAAGAAATAAAATCAAAAGAGGGGCATTTTTGTAATTTCATATTATTTTAATTAAAAGAACACATATGCAAAAAGTACCACATCACGGAAATGACTTTTTCGACTTTTCGCCATTTTGAACTATTGATTCAAGAAAAATGTATTTGGAGAAACTAGTAAAGAGAATCAACCATAACACTATAGAACTCGTGTATACGAAAAGTCAAGCTTTGTAGTGTTGATGAACGTAGCTATAAGGGTAAAATCTCTAAAGATTTTACTGATTCAGGAACTTAAGTTGAGTATTCTCGTCGTGAAGGTTAGTTGAATAGAAATATACTCTAATATGCACCCAGCTAAGAGGAAAGCTAAATAATTGATGATTTAGTTAAGCTAGGTAGTATGTCCTACTTACAGGCCATAAGATGGTATAATGATATTAGCTATAGAGGGTGCGAGTAAGCGTGAATCCAAGTCGTATATTGACTAGTTTCCATCTTGCTTTAAGATGTGTAAAGTGATTTTTCAAACATGATTTTTAAACATAGTTATACTGTTAAACATATCTTAAACAGTCATCTACGTCTGTTTTGGCAGGATTTGTATTCCCATTTTCACCTTTTTATGGTTCAATTTGTCACTTATACAATCAATATGACCATATGCATGTTTGTAAGCAATGAACACAACTTTTCTATTGTCAAATAGCAAATTCTAAAACCACAAAAGAAAGTTCAATGCAAGTGGTGAACACCTTGTTTGTCTCAGGCAAAACAGATTCACATACATATTCATGTGGCTACTTGTAAATGATTCCTAATAGAAATGGCGAAAACTAGGCCTAGGAGTTGGTCATTGATGTAAGACTAAGTAAGATCGAACCTGTTCGCCTTAAGATGTGTCCCCAACTTTCTTCGAAACGGCAATGACGTTGAAGCTCAGGGAGTCGGGATTTTTTGAGATCATGCCCTTTATGACTTCAGCTGCATCCTGTGTTTTTATCAATCATTTCATCAAAATGCAGAGAAGAGAAGTGTAATATTCAGTTAATTGGGCCAACATATTCAAGATGGAAGGTCGACAAACATACAAAGTGATTCAAAAAGAATATTTTGCTTTCACACTTGATTCTTCTAATGGCTAAAACACCTGGAGGTTTGTTCAGAACAAGTATTTACCTCTAATAGACTGCTAGGGGATGATACACCATGTGATATTGGTCCCGACTTTCTCCCGTCGAGCTCATAAAGTTTCCCTGCATAAAGCAACAATTAAGATAATGTAGATTACATCATTTCTTAAAAATATAATCACCCAAATTCAGAAAGCACTTTTTCTTCCTTGGGGAGGGAAGGGAGAGAGAAAGAGAGAGAGAGAGAGAGACGTTCATACCATCCACACATGTGAAGCAGATAAAGTGAGTATTGACGTTTTCTGGAGGCTGCCAGTAATGGAAGAAAAGATGAGCAAAAAAAAAAAAAAAAAAAAAAAAAAAAAAANAAAAAAAAAAAAAAAAAAAAAAAAAAAAAAAAAAAAAAAAAAAAAAAAAAAAACACTACTTGAAAAATAAAAAAGACTAGAAATCAAGAACAGAATTAAGAGAAAAGAGTGAGAAATTAACGGACATTTGTCTAATGAGTTAATTTTAATGTTTATCAGCTCCCTTATTGACCTGTTATCAGATATCTGCCAGACGATCCATCACTCACCTTAACCAATAACCTGTACAGATTTTCTATTTTTTAAATGTTCATTCTGTAAATGAGAGGCATGCAGTAAAAGGGCTGAAAGTTCATACCCGCCTTCATGCAAATAAACTAGCTTTTTAAAAGTTATGCAGCAACATTCCTTCTCCATATTCAGTACCTCATTTTTTAAACTGTCCAAAGCTTCAAATCTTCAGTTCCTCCATTATACAACCAACCCCTATGTTGTTAGGTCTTCGACTATTGAAAAATATATCCATTTTCACTGACCATCTACAATTTTAATTGTTAAATTCTAGGTTTCGTTGCAAGGTAAATAGGTAATCATGACGTTTGTAGGAAATTCAGCTCCCCTTGTAAAGCACCTATTCTTTCACATGAAATTTATACCCATAAAATGCAGAAACATCATTTCTTTCTGTAGTAACAAAAAAAGGCAGGCTTTTTTTTACCACTGAAAGTAGATATATGAAATTCCTATTGCAGAGGATAGCTATCAAAGCTTTATCTGGAAAAGAAAAATCAAGTGCCGGAGCTTCATTTCTACATGCTGTAGGCAGCCTCAAGAAGGTATATCTATCTATTCTTAGTATGCTCAAAGAAAACAAGAAAACTTCTTATTCTCCACCATAATTCAGTTAATTTGAAAAGAGTCTTACCGCCGTTTCTCCAGCAGTAGCTGCTACCGAATGTGCAACTTCCATTTCTCTGTCTTTCTCGAGAAATACTGCACGCTACCAAAGTGAACAGCATAGGACTATTAGATGCAAAACGGAAAAGTATTCTTGGGTAAACACCAACTGGGCAAAGAATGGGCAGAGAATTATTATATTTTCTTCCTCCACTTTCAAGGTATATCTGCCCTTTGCTCTATTGAATTTTTTTTGGTGATGGGTGGGAAGGGAGGAGGGGAGTGAGAAGAGGAAGCAGATATAGTAAAAAGAACGAACCTCCATTGGGTCCATGCTTCTGGTAGACTTGTAGAACCTATCCAAGAATGATCCCTCGGCTTGAAACGTAAAGACAGCACAGGAGTTAAAAAAAAAAAATGTAAGAGAACTAAAATAATATGATAGCAAAATCAAAGTAATCACTGTGGAATCCCGGAACAAGCAGGCGAGTAGAGACACTAATAAAACTTCAACCAAATTATATCAAAATGAGAATGGCCAGTCACAGGACTGAAGTTGGATACTTAAACCTCTGTGGTAAACCTGGACAAGGTAACCAAATCAGACATATGAATGAGCAGGACAAATAACTCTTAGTTTCACTTTCATATTTAATTTGTGCTCTGCTTAACTTCGAATATAAATAGCTTTCTTCTCATCTTAGTCAACAATGCTTTACTCTACAAGTGCACATACGACAAAAGAACAAGATAAAGGCCTCTGAGAAAAAGGGAGAGGATAATAATGTTACCCAATCTGATCTGGGTAACTGTGTTAATATTCACTACAATTAAGAAATATATTTCACCACATTAAACTGGATAGTATCACAGTACTTACAAAGCTTGATCTCTGAAGTAACGTTCCCTATGGCATGAAGAAGTCCAATAGTTCCACAGGCATTGCCAACCGTTTGTTTCATAAAGTATACTCGATCACTATGATCCTAGAGTCGCGACAGAAAGGAAATAACCTTGTTAAATAAGGATTACAGATGAGAAACCTTTTAACATAAATAAATAAATAAAATAAAGGACTAAACTACAAAAATACCCCTGAACTTATTTTAAAAAAAGTGGTAAAATTACCCTTGTCATTTCATAAATGTTTCAAAACTACTCTTGAAGTACAAATTTACTAGAATGTTGAATGAAAAGTCGACATGCAGTAACTGTGACGCTTGAGATTAAGTTGAAAAGAACGGTGTTCTGCTGTGTAGACTTTTTGTCCAACAATCTAATGAATATTCTACTTCAAGGGTCAAGAATAATGTTATAACTTTTGAAAAAATAGGAGTATTTTTTAAATAAACGGCAAAGCTCAAGAGTATTTTTTATATTAAGCCTAAGAAAACTATAACATGCACCAAAAGTAGACTCTCCGCTAAAATCTGCAACCAGTCAGACTACCATAATTTATGTGAATATGAATTGTGAGAAACATTTTTCTGTTTCTAGCATCTATCACCCACTCTTAAAAGCATTCTCCACAATTTTCTGATGGAAAATGTAAAACATATTATGATAGACAGAAAACCTTCAAAACACAAACAAACACCAGAAACATCCTAATGTACTGAGATAGAGGTGAAAAAGTAGTCTAAAAGGTCCAGCATAGTGGTAATTTTGAATACACTTGCAAACTTGTCACTGCACTCGTACTTACCTTCTTTGCATCTTTGTCCTGCTGCAGTCTCTCTTCTTCACTCTGAAAATATTAAAACATTTATCCAATGGAGAGATCATCTTCTTAGTTACATGCCAATGGAATTCTTCCAAGCCATAAACGTCATTAAAACTAAACTTTTGCCTGCAAACCTTTTGGGTTATGGGATAAAGGAACAGAACCGCCAGTACAGGCTTAGGCACCATGCTCAAGAGTGCTTCATCCAAGCCATAAACATCGTTGCACTCTGCTTCATCTTCGGGAAGACCAAGACCCCAAAGAAACTATGCAATTACAAAACAGAAGTTTGTAAAAAACTAGATGTAAAATGGAAGTTTTTGCAACTTGAATAAACATTCAAATGCAAAATTGAAACTCTAGGGATCAAATTAAGTTCAGACCTACTCGACACAAATCTAGAAGTTCAATGATTAAACTCATACTTTAACCTTATTATTATTATTATTTCTGATGAGAGGGTAGCAAAAGAAGATTTGAAGGAAAGGAAAAGAAAATGATCACTTCAAAGGTTGCTATCAAGCAAATAACATAGGCACACCATCCTTACGGATATGAAGTCCGAAAGTGACCTAAGCTAAAATATTTAATTGGCTAACAGGGTATGTAGTATGCATTAAAACATCCCTGAGACCTATTGAATCAAGCACATAATCCCGGTTAGTCAAATAAGCTTTTTGAACTGAACGAAGAAGTTCCGATTAGTCAGAAATCATAAACTCATATCCAAAATAACGAATCAAATTGACAAAAAGACATTCTCCACATTTTCTTCCGAATTTTTTTCATACTTCAACAAAATGCTCCTCGCTCACACAGAGCAGAAATTCGCTACCTCCAGAAAGAAAACAGTAAACTCATTTAAAATAAAAAAATAAAAAATAAAATCGGTCAGTAAGCTTTTACGTAGTTCTACAACTAAGAAAAATAAATGAACAAACAGACACAAAAACCATATAGATATACAACAAGAAAACGTACAGACACAGCAAAGAACTATATCCCATCCGAAGAAAACTCCACAATCAAGACAGAAAACCACATTCTTCCTCAATTCTGACCCTCCATATTCTTTTTCCACTAATCAGAGCTCGAATCTAGAAGTGAAGTTAGAACAAAACGATCATACCTGGTTCATAACATCAGGGTTAGCTTCAAGAGGAAGCCATCGCTTAGCCGAAGGGCTTTCGTCTATGGTAGCCATTGTCGTCTTCGGAGCTTCTTCTAGTACACAACAATTACAGAAATGGAAGGCTAAAAGCTTCTTCAATGCTCGTTTAGGGCTTCAGATCGAAATCAATCCAACAGCGACACATCACAACGTTCGGCTGGTTCAATGTATATATACGTTCTGGAGTAAATGTTATTCGTTTAATGGGCCTTGAATCGGGTCCACTAATAAACACAGGGAATAAGGCCCAGGCCCAAATTGCTTATTGTAAGCCCATGAGCCCAAGATTGGTGTCAAAATTTCAAGTGTGGACAACTTATACCAATTTTATATTATATAATTTTCAATACGATAACAATATCTTAAAAATAATTAATTAGTTAATTATAATAAATTAACTTGCACTAATAAAAAAAATTGATTTTCAATAATTATAACTAATTATTTGTTGATTATTTATAATTCATTAATTATTAATTAAAATTATTTTATATAAGTGATTATCCAAGGTAGTGTAATAAAAATTGAAAGTAACACCACCATAAATTTTATTTAAGACATCTTAATAATTAGAATCATTTAATTCCTAAATATCTTATTCTGAGACATTTTATTTTCAAATATTTTAAACAAAACGTTCAACCAAACGATCTCAATTTCACCCTTATTAAACTCATACCAAATCAAAATCGACTCTTATGTGAAAACATTTGCATTCAAATCAAATTGTATCTTCTTGTGCATCAACTACAGGTGACAATATCAAATTGTAATGCTTCAAGTTTTGGTAAGGTTATTGTTAACTTAATTTATTTATTGATGTAGAATTGATATATGCCAACCAAGCTTGTTTCCAATGAGGCATCACACTTATGCAAAGCTTGCATTTCTTCTTGTGTTCTAAGAAGTAAAATGAAGATGAGAGGCAACCACATTGTATTGAGGAAACAACAGTTCTATTCTCCTCTATACCTTGGCTTTCGCTTCTCGGCGAAGGCGGCCAATCCTTCCAATCGGTCTACCGTGTTCAACAGTTCTTTGTAACACTCCTCTTCTACTTCCATAGCTGATTCCAGACCGACCTCGAGCCCCTTGTCGATCGCTTGCTTTGCCATCTTTATTGCTAGTGGACCCTGTTAGTACAATGCTCAACAATGAATTGGGTGTTTGGCACTAGGCATACTCGGCCAAAGTTTGGGGGGCGGGGCGGGGAGGGGAAGATTGTGCCATCTTTGAATCGACATCTGAGTTACAGAAACTCACTGATAAACTCATTTACGGGATGTCGAACCGATGTCACGTTAGGGGAAGTTCGAGGCCTAGGAACCAAATGACTGTATTTAGATTGTAGGTATAAGTTTCAGGTGCCCAAATACGAAATAGGTGTTGAATTTGTGGGTTTAGGAATCTTTTTATAGCACTGCTCATTTCAAGGATGGAACATAAGGTGCACAATATGATTCATTTAATCTCTACGACGTCTGAAACTAAGAGTAGGATACAACTTTTGTGAGATCCCATATCGATTGGAGAGGAGAACGAAACATTCTTTTTAAGTGTGTGGAAAACTTTCCCTCGTTTTAAAATTTTTGAAGGGAAACCCAAAAGGGAAAGCCCAAAGAGGACAATATCTGCTAGCGATGGGCTTGGACCGTTACAAATGGTATTAGAGCCAAACACTAGGCAGTGTGTTAGCGAGGACACTAGGTCCCGAAGAGGGGTGGATTGTTAGATCCCACATCGATTGGAGAGAGGAATGAGTGCCAACAAGGACGATAGGTGCCGAAGGAAGGTGGATTGTGAGATCTCACATCGATTGGAGAGAGGAACAAGTGCCAGCAAGGATGCTTGGCCCGAAGGAGGGTAAATTGTGAGATCCCACATCGATTGGAGAGAGGAACGAGTGCCAACAAGGACGCTGGCCCCAAAGGAGGGGGGGGGGTGGATTCTGAGATCTTACNAGATCTCACATCGATTGGAGAGAGGAACAAGTGCCAGCAAGGATGCTTGGCCCGAAGGAGGGTAAATTGTGAGATCCCACATCGATTGGAGAGAGGAACGAGTGCCAACAAGGACGCTGGCCCCAAAGGAGGGGGGGGGGTGGATTCTGAGATCTTACATCGGTTGGAGAGGAGAACAAAACATTCTTTATAAGAGTGTGGAAACCTCTCCCTAGCATACGTGTTTTAAAAACCTTAAGGGGGAGCTCGAAAGGGAAAGCCCATAAAGGACAATATCTGATAGCGGTGGGCTTGGGCCATTACAACTTTAATCTCTCAATCCATCCGATGATCATCATCGAATGAGTGGAATCATACGAATAAAATCATAATTTCTATTGAATGTTAATTAGAAGACTAAATTAGGGAAGTAACACACACATAAATTGTCAGCATGATAGTAAGAAAGTTAATAATATAGATGTTCTACATACCTTCTGATTTATCTCCCGGGCAATTTCCAGTGCCTTTACATAAGCTCCACCAGCAGGGACGCAGTAATTTACAAGACCTAAAGCATGAACTTTTACGTTTTTTCTCCTTAACAAAACACTGAAATGATGCTAAAAAATAAAAATATTGGCGATCTTACCTATAGATATAGCATCTCTGCCACTGACCTTACGGCCAGTAAATATAAGTTCCTTTGCTATTGATTTCCCAACCAGCCTAGGAAGCCTTGCAGTCCCACCAGCCCTGCAAAAAACACGTTCAGCACGTGTAATCTCTTCGTACATACTGGAGAAGATTCATGTTAATACCACATATTAATATGAACACTTTAATATTATAATTGAGAAGAGAATACGGATATGAGATTCCACTTCAGTTGGGGAGAAGAACGAAGTATTCTTTATAAGGGTGGGAAACCTCTCCCTAGGAGACGCATTTTAAAAACCTTGAAGGGAGACTTGGAAGGGAAAGCCCAAAGAGGACAATATCTGCTAGCGGTGGGCTTGAGCTATTACAGAAGGGTTCAAGGGGTTCATTAACATAGGATGAGGGTTCTACAAATATTATTGAAGGATATCATTCAGCTTCCACCATCAACACTTTAATATTTATACTAAGTTATAGAGCCATCAAACTTTAATTTTCATGTTAGCTTCTTTCTACTATTCTCAAGTGAGCTACCAAACTTCATCTGTGATACGGAAGGATTTACTACATACCCAGGAATGATAGCAAGTCCGGTTTCTGGCAAACTGAGTTTGGCATCTTCCCCTGGATTATGGTTTAACAATTTGAGTTACAATAACTAGACCATCCAATATAGCAAGAGTTATGGTAATAATTTAATTAACTACAAAATAATCGAATAAACTAATTACCACATATCCGAAGATCACATGCCAGCGCCATTTCAAGTCCGCCACCCAGTGCTGCTCCTTCAATTACTGAAATGGTAGGAATACGAAGTGCCTGTATAAAATAAATTTAGATCATGTCAGCTGACAAAAGAACCTGGAAAACAAACGTAAATATATTTCAAAGTGAAAGTTGAAACAAGATTTGATCGAGAAAGATAAGTATTGCATTCTTAACATTGACAAATTATTAAGTTAATCACGTTAAAAACACATAGAGCTCCTTAAACATGTGAGCATATTGTAGACTTTGCTTATAACAACTCAAGCCTACTGCTAGCAGATATTGTTCGTTTTGGCCCGTTACATATCACCGTCAGCTTCACGGTCTTAAAACGCATCTACTAGGGAGAGGTTTCCACACCCTTATGAGGAATGCTTCGTTCCCCTCTCCCGATGTGGGATCTCACAATCCACCCCCTTTGGGAGCCAACTTCCTCGCTAGCACACCGCCCGATGTCTGGCTCTGATACCATTTGTAACATCTCAAACCCACTGCTAACAGATATTGTCCGCTTTAGCCCGTTACGTATCGCTGTCAGCCTCACGATTCTAAAACGCATCTACTGTGGAAAGAGTCTATCCCTACTTCGACCAGTGCATCGCACTCTCCGGTGACTGACTCTAATACTATTTGTAATAGCCTGAGGCCACGCTAGCAGATATTGTCCGCTTTAGCCCATTACGCATTGTTGTCAGCTTCACGGTTTTAAAACGCGTCTACTAAGGAAATGTTTCCACACCCTTATAAGATATGCTTCGTTCCCATCTCCAACCGATGTCGGATCTCACATTGCCATCCATTGACAATTAAATAAAACTCTAAAAACTGTCATTTGAAGTATTTAGGAAAAAAAAAAATCAAGTATAATGCCTATATTTATTTGTGGAATCATTATGAATCAGATCTCAAAGCCATGGAAGAATCTAATAACATATCCTAAGTGATGAGTAAGGATACTAGCATCAGCCACAAAAGTTCAATGGGGTCTGAATATTGATAATAACTTATGTGCATCTAACTGATGCATTATATACTTGACAAGACATCTTTGTTCAAATATTATACGAATCAATCATAGAATTTCAAAGCAAGTAGGTAGGTATATAATAACAATCTACCTCTAAAAATGAGAATGCAGACCGCAGTGAGGTGACAAAGGATTGCACTTCTGATGCTGTCATATTCTTACGCTCCTGCACTTAAAAGAATGATTGAAGGGGGGAGAATTTAAAGACCATGCCATACTGAGAGAGCCAAATTGTTGAAGATTGTACCAAATTGCTCCAATATAAACCAGCTGGAAAAACAAGAATACCTTCAAATCGGCACCTGCACAAAACACCTTTGGGACAGTGCTGCGGATCATCAGAACATTGACAGATGGATCACAGTCAACAGATTCAAAGGCGTGACGCAATCCCCTCAGCATTTCCTTGCTAATGGCATTTTTCGCCTCAGGCCTGTCTAAATGTACCTCGACAATTCCTGTCATCGATAAACCCAAGTGGATTTCCGTTCAAATGTAACGCAAGCAACCCCAAAAATAGTCAAGAAACTTAAAAGGAAATGATCATAGATAGCATTATTGATGAAGAAAAAAGGAACCCATGAAAGTTTAAGCCACCCTAGTAAAAGCATAAAGAACATTTTAAAGGACTCAAGAACCAAAACAAAAGAAGAAGAAAAGAAAGTTCCATAATGTTGTGAAACACCACTTGATCAGCACCCTCTTTTCAGGAAAAAGTTCTGAGAATTTGTATAGTTTATGCATGAAGAGTGCGTAACCATTTATAAAAATTCTTGGGGTGAGTTTGGCATACTATATAATTTAATATTCTCTTAGAACAATTTCGATAAAAACAGTTTTCCTTAAAATCTTTGGGTGTTTGATTACCTTTCAGAATAATGATTTCAATCACAAGTCTATTCGGTTGTGTTACATCCAAAAATGATTCTACAAATACCAATTGGCTTCACTACATCTAAAAATGATTCAACAACGACAATTAACATAAAATTTAAAGTGATCTTCGATCAATCACTTATTGATTTAACAACTTTAGGGTGTTTCTTACAAAAAATGATTTAAAATCAATTTGATTAGTTAAAAGATAATTGTTGCCGTAGAATCTAAACTCCTAAAGAACATTTTTGGCCTCAAAATCGTATAATAAGTTAATGCAAACACCCTCTAACGAGTTATGTTGCAGACAATCAAATCATCAAGAAAGTACCCATCGAAACAAGGATAAGGAATCATTTAATCACGAGCATAATCATCCCCTTAAATTAAGCAACAAGTACACAATTGCTCCTCGCCTCTCAAACCAAAATGCAAGGGAATATCACTTAATCACCAAACCATAAACTAGCAAAATCGCGACAGTCACAACAAAAGCCTAAAACATCAGCAATCGAAATAACCTAAGCACATAAAATTGAAGAAAGGTTTTCATAACCTCAGCTCAGAAATTACCAGAATCGGAGTCGGAAAGTCGGTGAAGCCGGACCGGTTCAGAAGAAACTGACTCCAAAATAAGAGTTCTGCAATGAGAATACTGCCATGGATGTGAGAACGACTTGAAGCCATCGGAAAAGTTGGAAGCTGGAAATGGATGAGCGAGGTGTTTGGCCGGAATCGGAAGATTCTGCAGTGAATGACGGCTGAGGTTGATGAGCTTCCTGCTCAGAACTCTGAATGCTCCCATTCGTTGGACGGCGACGAAGAGAGAGAATATGGGAAAATGAGACAAAACGGATTGGATCAAAACATTTTTGAATTTTAGTTTTGGAATATTAAATCATTTTGGATTTATAATAAAGTTTGAGATATCATTTTTTAAATTTTTTTTTAGATTAAGATGATATGATAAAAGAGACTTTATCTTTATTTTTTTATTATTATTATTATTATTATTTTTAATAAAAAAGAGAGTCTTTATCTTCTTTTGTTTTAGAATTAAATGCATAACTAATAATTTTTAATACATTTAAGTATAAATTTAGTTAATTATTTGGGATATCAAAAACTCATAATTCTTTAATCTTTTATTTTATTTTTATGATTTAATTATAAATTTAGTCTCTTTAACTTTGAATTGGTCAAAATATGCGGAAGGATTATGGATGGAATATAATGAAATAGAGCCACTTTGAGATTATCTATGAAATGAGGCATGGAACGGAGCCACTACAAAAAAGTTCTGAGAGTTACGAAGGAAACCTCGAACTCATTGGTTATGGGTTGAGAATGAGAATGGAACGGAGCCACTACAAAAAAGTTCTGGGAGTTACGAAGGAAACCTCGAACTCATTGGTTATGGGTTGAGAATGAGAATTAAATTCTTTGAAACCTAATTTACCATTGTTCCTCAGTAGCTCAGTGGTAGAGCGGTTGACTGTTAATCGAATGGCCGTAGGTTCAATTTGATTCATTCCGAATAGGTATCTGAAATCAATGCTTCTCAAAGTTTAAGGGTATATTTGACACGATTTTAAAAGTTTGTGGATTGAATTTGTAATTTAACTCAATTTATATAGACTTTTCCTCCAATTAAAAATAAATAAATGTTTTAAATCTATGGTTTAAATCAACCTTAATGACCTAAAATGACACGACGGTGATTAGGATACTTGTCAAGATTAAGTCTAAAACAACAACATCCAAATATGTCGTCTTTTCATTCAACGTTCTGATGATTTTTTTCTTACCGATGTACATTTTGAAACATATTTTTAAATTAGAAGCAAAGTTGGTGTATATTTTTTATATTTCATCCTATAATATATGCAATATCTTTCAATTAAGAAAGAAAAGNTGAGAATGAGAATGGAACGGAGCCACTACAAAAAAGTTCTGAGAGTTACGAAGGAAACCTCGAACTCATTGGTTATGGGTTGAGAATGAGAATGGAACGGAGCCACTACAAAAAAGTTCTGGGAGTTACGAAGGAAACCTCGAACTCATTGGTTATGGGTTGAGAATGAGAATTAAATTCTTTGAAACCTAATTTACCATTGTTCCTCAGTAGCTCAGTGGTAGAGCGGTTGACTGTTAATCGAATGGCCGTAGGTTCAATTTGATTCATTCCGAATAGGTATCTGAAATCAATGCTTCTCAAAGTTTAAGGGTATATTTGACACGATTTTAAAAGTTTGTGGATTGAATTTGTAATTTAACTCAATTTATATAGACTTTTCCTCCAATTAAAAATAAATAAATGTTTTAAATCTATGGTTTAAATCAACCTTAATGACCTAAAATGACACGACGGTGATTAGGATACTTGTCAAGATTAAGTCTAAAACAACAACATCCAAATATGTCGTCTTTTCATTCAACGTTCTGATGATTTTTTTCTTACCGATGTACATTTTGAAACATATTTTTAAATTAGAAGCAAAGTTGGTGTATATTTTTTATATTTCATCCTATAATATATGCAATATCTTTCAATTAAGAAAGAAAAGTAGAAGAGAATAAGAGTTATAAAGTAGAGGAAGTGGCAAAAATTTAGAAAAAGAACATGGGGAGGCTCTTTCTTCATTCAATAGAGGTTAGTGAAGAAGGGAACCTATATGAATAATGAATGTAAAAGGAGCTAACTCCAACCTATAAATGATTAGTTAATGAAGCAGATCAAGAATGTTAACTCAAGTAGCCTGTTAATCATCCTCTCTTCTCCCATTCTCCGTTGCATCAAAACTCTCATCTTTGAATACTTCGAGAGTTAAATTACAGTTGTTCATGGTAGAAGGATCAAGAAGGCCATGATTCCAGAGTTTGATCATGAAAAACCTCCAACACCTGCCAAATTTAAGTGAGGTCAACAGCCAAAGATGTTCAAGCATATAAATTGTTTGAGTCCAAGTGATTCAAGAGGAGAATTTTTTTAGCTAAAGAGTGCCGAATTTGAAAACTCGAATCGAAATCGGTTCGTTCAGCGACTCTTCTAATCATGAGTGGGATGAACTGATACTCATACAATGGAAATATTTCTAGTGCATTTTCAAATGATTCAAATTAAAGAGGAAAGAACCCATACGCTACATGTCCATATCAGAAGATATATGGAGAAATAAGTTTAGTCTTGAACTTATAAATCATCTAACACAGCACCTTATCAAACTTCCAAATGGCTGCAAAATCAATAAACTGATAATAGGACCTGTGGTTCCAGGTTTTTCAGGTAAACACAATTTTCAAGCTTTAAACTGACATTAAGGCCAATAAGTTCTCTAATTAAACTTGCTTTCAAATTCCAGCAGGAAAGGGATCAAAAGTTCCCAAAATTACTCTCTGGGTCACTTACCTTGCGAATCCGAGCACAGCTCAATAAATAAGATACTAATTACTATTTTAAAGGTCGATGGTTCAATCCTACCCCTACAATTGTTGACCCACATCCCACGTCCGAATCCAAATAATAAAAACATAAATATTAATAAAGAGCAGCGTCAAAGATTAATTGGAAAGCTTATTTATCTCACTTACATAAAACCTAACTCCTTCTTAATGAAAGCATTGTTCCTGGTTAGGGAAAAAGAAAAAATATTGCTTTGCAGAAAGCTTTGTAAATTAGTTATGAACTTATCTACCAGACTCCTATCACTATAGTGTATTTGTATGCAAAGGAGAAGTTGCAAAATTCTTGTCTTTCAAGGGGTCTGACTCTTTACTCAAAGGCTACAACTTTCCACTCCCACCATAATTTATAGAAGAAAATAAGCACGTTGTCTATAAGATACTAAGATACCTAAAATTGACATAAAAGAGATTTGGACTTGAAGAAAACAACAATCTACTCCTATTCTGATTGGCTTCGCTTTAAAATGGATGGAAAATGAACCACTGGATATTGTAACCTTGTTTCGGGAAGTTGATCATCTAACGAAGTTTGAATTATATGCATACATATACACACTATACACCAAAGATAGTGCATCGGCCAACAAAACAACTAATAATGAGCAAACATTATTATTAGGCTCTCTTTCGGCTTGTTAGAGCCAATAACACAACTAATAATGAAGGAACATTATTATTGTTGCAAGTATACATTAGATGACTCTTTTTCTTATTAATTTTTAGAGAACTGAGAAATGATAACTGGATCTCAATCTAATCTAATCTAAATAATCTAAATATCAATACATCTAAATAAAAATTCCTAGATACTAGATAACTAAATCTGAATAGTCATATGTTAATAATAATCCCAGATATAGGTAACTAAATCTAAATAAATCCACATATAAATTAGGGAGGTCAACTACTTCTAAATAGGACTGGATAGGTTTATGTGCAATATTGATTGCACGACTTCATCGGTAGCTATGAAGGCTCCAAATAAATTTGCAAACGGTAGCTATGAAGGCTCCAAATAAATTGGCACATGGTAGCTATGAAGGCTCCGAATAAATTTGTCAATGGTATTTATGAAGGTTCCAAATAAATTTGTCAACGATAGCTATGAAGGCTTCGAATAAAATTTTCAATTATAGCTATGAAGGCTCTGAATAAATTATTGATATCTTTGTTAGCACATTCGTTAGTTGAAGCCATGAAAGTATACCATCCCCTTGGAGCACTTCAATCGGCATTTCACACCTCTTTCGTGCCCACTCCTCTTGGAGAACCGATTAATTTAAAAAACCTCCATTGCTTACAATAGAAGATAGAAGGATATTTGTGTGTAATTCCATTAAATAAGAGAAATAGTTGACCTCCCTAATTTACCCCTAATTGGATTTATTTTCAATTAGTTACCTAGATATTTATTTATATTTAGTTACATAGTATCTAAACATCATTATTTAAATTTTGGTTATTTAGTATCTTTAGATAAACAGTTAACCTAGTATTTAGATTATCTCTAGACTTGCAACATTACTTAATAGTTTGGCAATCTTTGGGTTTGTTAGGTTTTATATCACTTTTTGGCCTTTAGTTGTTGAGATCGGTTTTGTAGTTACCCTTTACGTCTCATTTTGCTAGACTAAAACCCATTTATGTATTAGTTTTTCTCCTTTCGTATGGGGTTGTTTTTTATACCTTTTTTTTTTTTTTTTTTTTTTTTCATTTTTACTCGATGTAAGTTTAGCACCTTATCCAAAAATAAAGAAACTAATAATCAATAACATCACAACCTATATCAAAATGCAATGCCGCCGGAATCTAAACCAGCCACGGAAATATGCTAAAATTGTGCGAGAACATTACCAAAAGAGAGCCGGAGATGAGACAAGTTCTTTGCCGTGAAGTTTTGAGAATGCTTCACATGCCCAAGGAACGTGACCATCAGCTAGCACCCTGGTACACAGAAAATAATGTGATTTTTTATAATAGGGATTGTGAGACCGCCAGGCAAGTATTATTTAGGGTGCAGCTCAGTTCGGTGCAATGTTAAATTAGAATTAAACATTATAGAGAAAGAAGGTAATGAAAAATAAGAAAATTAAGGTTGGCAAGGAACAACCTTTGCTTTCTAACAAAGGAGTTCCATAGATGCATAAGCCGTTTTTCATCTTTGGTCACATCCACGAAATCATCGAGCATCTGAAAATTAACAGCTCGAGTTAGTATTTTAAGTTTGCACAAATTCCAAAAAAGTGAATTTAACCGGTCCAAACAGAGTAGCACATAGGATTGTAATCACATACCGAACCAAAATATTCAATATTGCTAGTTCGAAAAATCAATTCGGTATGACTAGGATACGTTCATGAAACGATATGATTTAGGGTATGCATACGGAAACGATATGGCTACGAAGTGTTTACCGTATGATATATGTTATGGTACGAAATGTGTGATAAATAGACATGTTTATGATATGATATATTGTGATACGATAAATTAGGTATAGGAAACGATATGGTCACGACCGATCGATGAAAAATTCGTACGAAAAAAAATTCCTTCTAAAAGATTCCCAGCAGGAATAAGTCAAATATTTAGTAGTTCAAAGAAAACCATACCCTTCGGTCTTCAAAATCTGCAATGTCATCATCCACTTCATCCTCACTATCTTTGTCGGATAATACTTTATCTAGTGCCATAGGCTTCCAATATCAAAACAAAAGATAGAGATGAGCAAGCAACAGATTTCAGTCCAGGCAAAAAGGCTGACAATAGCATGGTAGCGTGCTGGGTAAGATGGAAGCAAACTAGATTTAGATGTAGCTAAAATATTCTAGCTACACTTCAAATTTTTAATTAACAGAACAGCAACCTGGAAAGTTCATGTACTGAGCCTATAACTACTTGTCCAAAACTATTTAGAACAAATTAATCCCACGTTGATAATATGCCTAATATAAACATCTTGTATTTGTTTTGACTACTAAATGTTAAAAAATTATACAACCGTAGGACTGAAAACAAAGAAATAAAAATACTAATGATCCAAACTCGGCAATGAGCAGGCACTTTTCACCTTTTACTAACAAGTTGATTGGACTATTTTTCTAAGAGTAAGTTCACTTTCATTTCTTACAGATCTCATCTCTGTAACTTGATCGTTAATTTAAACTGTAACAGTCCAAGCCCACCGCTAGCAGTTACTGTCCTCTTTGAACTTTTTCTTTCGGGCTTTTCCTCAAGGTTTTTAAAACGCATTTGCTAGAGAGAGGTTTCCACGCACTTATAAAGGGTGTTTCGTTCTCCTTCCCACAAACGTGGAATATCACATAAACGGTAAAAGTGCATATTTAAATTTCCAGCCCAGGCCACCGCCACTTCTGCTCAACACAGTACAAAAGCACAGGACCAACCTCCATCTCACCCCACATCAAATGTAATAATTCATTCTTAATTAAGTAAACTTTAATCATTGAAAGACATCAATGTTGTCGGTCATGAACTGGTTGTGACAAAAGAAAAAAGTAAAATGTAAATCAAGATTCATACCTGAACCCTGTGAGAGTGGTAAAACTGCCGTTTCTGCAAAAGCATGCGGCTGAAATAACATAATAAATTGGCTACCCTTATTAACTGGCAGACTCAAAGATGATAAAAATAGAGAGCTCTAGAATTCAAGGATGAACTTGAAGTTTGGATTTCGTTGAAGAGCAAACATGGATATGATATGAAAATGCCAATGCACCATTTTCTAAATATAAAGGCATACACAACAAAGACACATGCAATAACAAAAATATTTTGAGAATTACTTCTACATACATCACATATTTCAATGTTTTCGAATATAATGAATTATATGAGGTAAAGATTTAAAGGTATAGACTTGTATTATCATCTATTCAATTTATGGAAATTTAAATATTTAAAGCCTCGATATAGATGTTTCAATTTTTTTATTTAAAATGATATAAACCAATTTTCTCATTTTCTCTACAAAACATGTTTTCAACATGTCCTTGGAGTCACCAATATGTCTCGTGAGTCCTAAGCATGTCATTTGTGTGTTTAGTATTCAAAAAAGTGATAAAAGAAATCAAACACTCCAATTAAAGCATTCTAAACAAATCCAAAACGAGTAAGTTATCTGAAGTCACTCTACTAGAAATAGTGTATGTGTAAAGACGTCAAAAGCCAAACGACAGGAAATTTATTTGTAATAATCATGACTCTTGCTAAACCAAAGAACTAAGTCATGGTCCCATCCAAAATCTATTCGATTTTTAAACACTGTACTGAAATTCTAATTAATACTTTTTAAAGCACAAGGTGAGCCAAGTAAGGCAATAATAGTTCTTGACATAATCTAAGCTAAATTATAATAATTCTTGATATAATCTACAAGCTAAATTGTAACAATCCAACTAAAATGGAATAGATAAATATTTCCCTCTAATAATATCAAANTTTTTTTTTTTTTTTTTTTTTTCAAGCAACTGCAGGGATCCTAGAATTCTGTCGGTCCCTACTAAGACAATCAAATCCCATCACAGAAAGGTATAAATTAGAGACCCCGAAGTTTTATTTCTTGTCAAAGAAAATACAGGAAGCCTAAGTGAAGTCACCATCCAAAATCAATTACATGGTTAAAGCTCAATACATTTTTTGAAATACGTTATATGACGTGGGGTGGGGTCTTATAACCTCTCAAGGGCAATATAGATGCCTTGGCCCATTGAGCTAGGCTCATGTTGGCAACTTCCAACTGGTTCTAATATATAAGTAACCAGTTAAACAAAAACAGAAAACACAAAAAAAATCAAACTAAAAAGGTAAACAACCAGAACAGAACTAAGCCCTAGACTACTTGTGAATGAAGCTTTGATATCTGAAGAATAAAGCCAGAAAAGATGGTAAACATACTTTTTTGGGTCTCGTTCTACCGTTAACTTCCTTGCTTTGGCTGGATGTAAATGATCACTTCCAGATAGTACTTTATAACATTCAGGACCCGTACAAGATTGACTGATAGCCATTGAGACACCTGGAATATTTGAGCTGGATGCAACATGTTCAATGCACTCCATAGAGGAAGGACATTCAAGACCAATATTTTCTCCTTGTTGTGCATTCTGCAAATAAGCCTCAATGGGGAATGAATGGCTGCCCTCTTTTTCACAGGATACACCATCTAAATACAAACTTAATTTCAGTTAAAGTGCCAAGCAAATTATTGTGATCGTGTAGTTCAATTTCCACAAAATGTAAAGGGAAAGAAGAGAAAATCCATCTACGAAGAAATAAGATAATGAATAGCTTACTACAATTGATATGGCATAAGCTTTTCAAAATTATGATATATAGCATGGAATCAATGAATTTATGCAATTAATTAATATTCATTTTAATTGGATGGACAGTGAACAGTAAAATCCTCAACCCCCTAGTAAAATTTAAGATTTAATCAACTCCCATTTGTAGAATAATATCTGCTGTTAAAACTGACCATGAACTTTTTGTGTAATTTATAATTACATAAATGAAACATGATGGAGTATCCTTCGTATTCTTTCTTTTCTTTTCTTTTCTTTTTTTTAACATCATACGAAACATACTTGCCATCCCTTTTTAACTAAACGAGGGGGAAAATTGTTAAGAATTTTAGAACCACATTTCATGAGGCTTCTATTTCTCCAGCCAAATATTCCTAGATATAAAACACCATGTAACCTCAGGTAAGCACAAATGATCAGCCAAGTTTACGTCCGGATAACATATTGCATAACAGTAGTTGGCCACTTCTGTTAGTAGGACATAAGAAAGAATTATATCATTCCCTTTTCCTCTATCTTAAAGGTAAACTTTAAAGGATTGAAAAAGGAAAAATAAAATTCTTACATTGGATCGGAAAAAAATTACCAGCGTTATGCCCAATAAATCCCTTAGGCATGCCTTCTGTGGAAGGTCTAGCTGAGTCCATCTCCAAGAACTGCACATACTTCCCATTCTGAACAGAGTTCTTCAACTTACGCCTTCGTGGTCTTGTGCTGTATTAGAGTGCCAAATATTTCAATAGAATAAGGAAAAGCACTAAAAAGATGAATTCATACGATGATGTTTAAAAAACATACCACAAGAAGAAAGTTTGAAGTTGTGGGTCCACCCCATCTGCTACAGTCTGCAAAGAAAAACATACTACCAGCCTTCAAGAGGAGGGTTTGGCACGATAATCCAATGAAATTGCTAATTAACTAGCATAAAATGCCATGAAATGAGCTAAAAGATGGAGTGAAGAGACAAAACGAGCAAAAGATGAGAGGAAAGAAAGAACATGACGTAGTTGCCTTGTTATGATAGCAATAAGAAAAGCAAAGTTGCCATAGAGATTTGTCCACAAAATAAGAATTCCAAACTCTTACCTCAGGTCTAAAGACATCAATTTTCACAGAGACATTCACTGCCTGATATTCTTCAGTAACCTACACGTTAAATGTTTCTTCACAAACCGCATAATGGCTCGATAAGCAGCAAACATCTAGACATTGGAGATTACCAACCCAGTATTCGAAGTTGAACATATCATGGGAAGAGCCTAAGTGGTACCGCAAACCCTAAAAGATAAGCACAAAGGATCAATCAAGTATGCCACCAAACAAGCAACAAAATCTTCAAATTATATGACCCAGCTAAAATTATGCTATACAAATACATATTATCAACACAAACAAGTACAACAAAGGAAATATAACAAAATAATAATAATTTGATTAAAAAACTCAGCAACAAACTTCATGAAAAATGTCAAAATGAGCAGTACGAATATAGAATATCTACATTTGTACAACACAATGCCTGGTGGTAAAGCATAATTTCTGTAAATTTTCAGTTAATGAGCTCATTCAGTTAGGTCAGTTTGCAGTTAAAGTTATCGTAAGAACAAAATTATTGGAGAGTTATTCATTAACCACAGTAGTTAGAAACACGAGTACCTAAAACTATGTATGTATAAAGGTAGCTGCTCCTTTTAAATTGAAATGTGACTGAAGGTAATCTATAGAAACGCCCATTAGGATAACAATGTCCAGATATTGTCCACGAATAAATGTAATTTTGAGGATTCGGATTGTACGCAATGGAGTAGAAGTTTCAAGTTTCAGTTCAGATTTATCTTTAATAACGTGTGGTATGTTTCTAGCTTGTAACAGATCTTGACTCTCCTGATGTAGGAAATGATACTTTACACGCCCTTTTGGGACAAGGGAAGGGCTATTATAGCATGCTGCTTTCTGATTATTTGGTGAATGTTTGAACTGAGTGAAATAAAAGAAATTTTAGATGAGAGTTTAAATTCTCAAATAGAACTTTTAAAATTTTAAATGGGTAGTTGAAGGGCCAAAGTAATTGTCCTATAATGCGTAAATCACTGTTTTGAGTAAATTCAAAATCAATTTACCAACATTGTAAGAAGATAAAAAAAAGTAATCTCTATCTTTATCTTGAAAATTATTCTACAAGTAGAAACTATTGAAAGAATGATCTTAATTATATCTATGTAAATTCTAGCCTTAATTTTATCTATATTGTTACCTATATCTGGAGATTTTGTATTGTTCCCTAACATCTAAGTATCTAAGTTTCTTTATTATAAAAGGCACATGTACCTCCCTACAAATTAGGAAGAAACTTGAGTAAGATAATTTACACTTGTAACATGGTATCAAAGTCATTCTATTCAAGAAAGTGTGATTAATCGAGGTAGCCTTCATAGCTACCAATCTTCCACTTTGACCAAATTTATTTGGAGCCTTTGTAGTTACCAATCTTCCACCAAGCTACCGATCTTCCACCAAGCTACCGATCTTCCACCTTGACTAAATTTATTCAGAGTCTTCATAGCTACTGATCTTTCACCTTGACAAAACTTATTTGAAGCCTTCATAGCACATCTTCCACCTTGACCAAATTTATTCAAAGCCTTCATAGCTACCGTTGAAGCCGTGTCTTGACATTTAAGTCGTATGATCACTATTGCACATAATCCTATCTATTCCATAGCTCGAGGGAGAGTGTTGAAGGAATGACTATAATTATATCTATGTAAATCATAACCTTAATTGTATCTACATTGTTACCTAATATCTAAGGTTTCTGTATTGTTACCTCATATCTAGGTAATTATATTGTTACCTAATATATAGGTATTTAGCTAGCCTTTCTTTATCATAAAAGACACATGTACCTCCTTGAAAATTAAGAAGAAACATGAAGAATTTTCCTCATTAAACCCACTTAAAGATTCAAACATGCTACCATTGGGTAGATGTTACTCAAAACCGAAAGCCTTCGCCAATGGCGTCACCCCTTCAGGGCTATCTTTATCTATATCTTATTATATTAAAAGGTGAGGTAGTTGAGAATCATTTTTAGACCTATTTGTCCTCTATAAACTTTTGAATTCCAAACGTATCCCAAATAATGGCAGTTGGCCATTATTTACCTTATTAGTTTTATTAAATTTTTAAAAAACTATTTATGTTATACAATTAAAATGAATCATGTAAATTTTATATGTTGGTGAAATCTAGACCAAATTTTTAAATGAAAAAATTAGTATTAAAAACTTATGTGGCTAAATTTTTTTTAAAAAATTAACTTTTAAAACAAAACATTTGTAATCAAAGGAAGCTTTAGAATTTAAAAACAAGGGTTAAAAATACGGCACCTGCACGTAAAAGGTTTCTAGAATGGTTAAAATATCACCTCAATCACTCCTGGGTTATGGTAACTCAGGAAACCAACATAATTGAGGAACATGAACTACCCCCCCGATTTAGGATATTCTGAGGGATAGGGATACCCAGATATCTAAAGCCATAAGAATAAGATACCGAAAACCCATATTCTTAAACCCTCCCATCTCATGCCGAATGCCCGTATGCAGATGGCATCATTCTTGATACATATATTCCACTATTCCATGGAAAATAAGCGTGCTCAAATGCAAACTCTCAGAGATATCAAGGAATTTATATTATTAAGCTTTCCACCTAAATTTTCGAAACAAGATAGATCCAGGCCATCAACCCAATAAATTCCCTTAGCATTATGATTGAAAGAAGACAATCGTAATAGCATATAAATAAAAGGAAAAAAATTAGATAAAGGCATATTTGCTATGAAAATGATTTCTTTAGAAATTTCCATATGAATTTCAACCCAATAACTTCAAAAAAAAAAACAGAAAATGGTCAAGAAACAAAAACCTTAACTTCACATTTAAGGAATATCATGGAGTCTGAATCCCTACCTTAAAGCTTGCGCATAGCATCAAACAAAATGGACATGAGAAGTCTTCAGTCACTACATGATTAGAGAATTGGGATCAAAACTATACGTTCAAAGAACAAGATAGAGATCTTTACAAAAAAGAAAAGTGTTAGACAGACTTGTAAGTAGATATTAGTGGTTCAAGGTCAAAAACATTGCAATCATCTTGGAATGACAATTAAAATATCATAATGAGTAACATATGATATATCCAATCACGAAACATCCTCACATATGCCCATGGAGAAGAGGAATTTGGGAAAATAGGAGTGACCGAAAAAAATGAAAAGAATAAA
This sequence comes from Cucurbita pepo subsp. pepo, assembly GCF_002806865.2. Lineage (NCBI taxonomy): Eukaryota > Viridiplantae > Streptophyta > Magnoliopsida > Cucurbitales > Cucurbitaceae > Cucurbita > Cucurbita pepo. The sequence goes on along the minus strand of NC_036645.1, from coordinate 5,662,232 downwards.
TACCTCTTCCATCTCTTAATCAAAATATGGGAGTTACATAGATATCAGTACAGCAAATGATTTACAACACATACTTGTACATTTTTGTTAGATTATCTTATATTTAAAAGGAAAACTACAAGTCTTTACAGATAAATATACATATATATATATATACACATACTTCTCCAAGAAGTAATGGAACTTATTGTCTATAGATATTATTAGCTATAATTATTCTTAGTTACAACAGTCAGCATCAATGTGGATGGAACGACCTATAAAACTATAACTAACTACTACTTATTGTATAGCTCAATTGTAGACATCTAATAAATCAATACAACGCACGTAGTAAGCTCTAATTATACAGGTCCTTTTAGTTCCAACAGCCGCATCAAGTTAATGGAAGGATGTATAGTTAACTACCTTCTTTCTTCCTTTTTTCTTTTTTTTTTTTTTTTTTTTTTTTTTTTTTTTTTTTTTTTTTTTTTTTTTTTGGTTCAAAGCTATTACTTATTTTACAACTCAATTGAAGAAATATAATAAATGAATGCTACACACGTAAGCAAAAGGGGAAATTTCAATATAAATGCCCATTTTGGAATAAAAACCTTGATTTTTACAGTAAGCACATATTCTCATGCACGCATGTAAATTACATTAAGCATCACCTTTAAAATTAGTAAAAAATTGTGGAGCTGGCAACTTGCTTTTCTTTGCATACTACTCTGTCCTGACTTAGTATTTTTAATTTCATAAGAAATGGGGAGACGTACATTCCACAAAAGAATCAAAGAATAGTCTAAGGAAAAAGGGTAGAGATAACCCTCCCCATAAAACTAACAAAGGAGAACCTTCCAATGATTAATAATCATCAGAAAGCTGTGGTCATAGAACAAGGATATATTAGAAAATCATGTTTAAAATGGTGTTCTGCTTCAAAAATTAAATAGTTTTTTAATTAAAATAAAAAAAAAAAACAAAAAAAAACTCACTTAATAGAACAATTTTAAAAAATGGTTTTCTGGAAAGGAAAAACAAATAACAAAGATTATTTATTTTAATAAGAAACAAGCATCTTCCAAGTTGAAAAGTTCAGGGGGTCAGGATACTCTCCAATTGGTTTGTATGTAAGAAAAATAGTAACTACAAAAATATTTAGACTTCACAAAACAATATTTTATTGTCTCCATGTATTTTATTTTTCATCTTTTGTTGAATGTACCATTCATATACAATTTTTTTTTAAATTCTTTTTTTAAGTATAATTTGATTTGTGCATTATATTTCATATTTTTAAATTAATGAGGATAAAATAAATAAAGTAAAAAAAATATCTATCCAAAGTTTAAATTTAAACAAAAATAATAAAAAATGGTTTTAACAAATTAGACATAAAAAACACAATTAATAGCAATATAATTGATTATATGCTTGCATAGAACATACAATCAACAGATTTATGGCGACTATTTCAGCACATAAAACCATAAATGAATAAAAAGTTGTCTTTCTAAAGGCATGGCATGTCAATAGGGTTTAAACCTATTGCAAGAAATTAGCTCTATCAAAGGCATTTAAAAGATGAAAAAATTCAATATATCACTACAAAGAAAGGCAGGGAGAGACCTTCAGTTTTTCGTACTATGTTGTTGTAGTCCCTATAGTTGAAAATTACAACTCCAGTGCTCACCCTGTACATAAGGCCAAAAATATCCATCACGCACCCATTGGATTTAAATGAAACCCACATTGAAATACCAGAAAGGATAAGGGCACAAAAGAACAATTTCATTCTCATTTAATTTAGTTGGCAAATAGATCTGCAGCTGTCATTTGTAAGCCTAATGCAAAACATGAGCCAATGGCGTTATTGTGAAACCACTTTGATGTTTCATGAACATGTTGTTCTTACCATTTGATGAAACATAAAAGACCATTCGAGTATACTTTTTAGAAAAAATGTTTAATAGATTAACTACTTAAAACTATTTTCTATTGTTTAAATTCTAAAAACTATTTGGAAAAGTATCTTTGTTCTTATGAGTTTATCTATTTAATCTCTATATTATTGTACAATTATACATATTTAAGTCAGATATGCTTCAAAAAAAAAACAAAAGAAAATGATCATATATGAACAACCAGTTGAACAGAAACACAAAAACAGAAAAATGCTACTTTCATTTAGAAAAGCGCTTTAAGAAAATTTCCGGCAAAATAAGTCTTATTCATCAAATTTTTTTTTTTTTTTCTGGAATAGAAAATTTTTTCTTAACATGACTACCAAACGGAGTCATTTCATATATTTCCTCCGGAGTCAATAACATATCTCCTCCTGAGTAAATAACATAATGAAATATAAAATATGACAAAGTTCATGTTTAATATCCTATACATCGGTAATATAGGCGGACTCAAACTAAAATAAACATCTTTGTCATCAAATTTAGAGGTCTCCTATAGCTAAAGAATAATGGCTAAAAAGTATCGAATCCAGACTAAACTTAAAAAGATGACAGCCATCTGCCAGAGGTTGCTCCTTTTATTTAATATGAAAATGAATAACTGACCTCTTTTTTCGCCTAGCTTGTAGTTTGTAATGCAAACAACGTCGAAGAAAAGAAGGCTGCAACAGAGGAATTAATTTCATCAGAACTTATAAAATTGAGTTAATGTTACAAATGAGTAAGTAAAATTATGTTTTGGAAAAAAATGAACTTTGAAGTACATTGCGAACTAAAGGGCCTCATGATTTAAAGCACGTGAATATTTTACTTACAAAAGCATTCAATTCATTATATTTCTTTGAAAGAAAAAAACATTTTCAATTCATTGCGAATAACTAAAGAAATTTTTGTCCATTAAAAAGCATCAAGGAAGCTGATCCGCAAGAAAATAGAGTATGGAGTAAAAAGCGATTTGACACAAGGAGATGCATCACATTACATTGTTAAGGGAACGAAGATGAAGAATGTTATATAGTTCAACTGGTTTGCAATATATTAGGAGACTATCTTCAGCTGTAGTTGCCTCTTCTAAGGAATGAACGTGGAAGTTATCATGGCACATCTTGAACTTTGCAAGAGATTTGTTAAGAATGATGAAAAAATCTACCAGATCTCTATTACTGTTACAACCGCAATAAACAAGTGTTAAAACATCATATAAACTGAAGTTTCTAAACAGAATTAAATATTGAAATATCAAATCAATACTGATCGCATAGCGGCTGTATCATTATATATATATAACAAATTTCAACGTAAGAATGGAATATTACGATGCCTACAAAAGTAAAAAATAACAACAGAAACCTTCCCGATTAGAACACCTTGGGGTAGCATTCCAAGAAGAAGAAACAAAAACACAATTTGTCCCGAATAACATCCAAAACTTTTTCCTCAGCTACAAAAACTCTTCTATTTCTTTCTTACCACGCCCCCATTAAACAACTCCTTTTATACATCAATTTCATTGAGAGGATGAATGTACAAAAGGGACCACAACCCAAGCCAAAGAATTACCAGAAGACCTTATAATTGGTTACAATGGAAGAAATGCGATAATAACAAGTATATATATATATAAAATTAGGAGGGCTAGACCAACTTAAAGAAAGATGGTCCCAAATTTTCTTTAAAGGTCTTTCATCATCCTAAAAATCCTATGATTTAATGCCAGCCAAAAGCACAGAGGTTGGCTAGAAAGGTGTTACACTAAAGGATTCTATCCATCTTTTTAAACAGGCAGCCAAATAAGAAGAGAGGCGGCTTACTTGGTAAGCCAAGAAAAGCTCCATCACAGTCAAAAAAAAAATAAAAGAATGTCCACCACAAAAGGGGATAGGAGAACGTAAAAACAAGTGAAGTTACTAAACATCTTTGTTAAGCCCTTTTTGCAGAAACTTACCACCTATGGGGGATCGCTTTCTTCCAGATTTCCTCTGAAGAACTAACACCACCAAGGAAAAGGGTTCCTCTGAAGAACTTACCACCTTTGTGGGATTTCATCCTTCCAAACCACCCAAGAAGATACACAATATGGCTATAAGAGTACCACCAAGCTTGGTAACAAGAGATTTCATCAACTACAGGCTCGAATCACCCAAATCAAATTCATAAAAAGCAATTTAAAGCTTTTAAGCAATCATATTTAATTATTTTTTACTTAAAGTAGTTACGTTATGTATATATAATAGATGGATATTTTTCCCTAGAGAGAATGCCAATCCATAAGCAAGGATTCCCTGTCCCTAACCCTATTCCTCAAATCAAGGTGTGTAACAAAGACATGGATTGAAGTCTTTTTTGCAAAGTTTAGGATGGAAATTGATATCCAACCTCATCCTATCCCATTTTTAACACTACCTGAAGCAAGGCGTACTCACTAAAGTGCATGTTATATTTTTGTGATTTTAAATTTTATAAGAAACTAAGTATAGATTTTTTGTTATTGTTCCAAAAATATAAAATATCCATTAAGAGAAATGGGCCATCAACCGAGATTACGAATTCCCATGAAGTTGGTAGGAGACCTCCTATTATGCAAACTTATCAACGGGTAAAATGGGGAAATGAGGGTAAAGATTTTGTGGGAACTGGTTTGGGGTCGTGCATCTGCTGTACGGACTTGGTAGGAGGGGTTTTTTAGGGCTTTTAAGTTGTTGGTTGTGGTGTGAGATTTTGTGGACAATTGTGCCATAGGAGAGAATCCCAGCTCTTTCGAATAGCTGGGGTGTTTGGCTATGTTTCTCTATTTTTGGTTTTTGATTACCAATACAATCAACTACATTAACCCATTATTCATTGAATAACTCTAAATAGAGCAGTGTTGCTTTAAATCCCTAACAATTTGGAAACAAAGCACATTCATCCAGGGAGAACACAAAGGATGGCGCACAAACAGCTCAAGGACAGAGTGGAAGGTACGGAGAAGGATATTGTTGAGATCAAAGTGGCAATACAAGGGATAAAGAAGAACCTAGAATGCTTAACGATGATGAGGTCTAATCTAGCAGTGAAGATGTGTCAAACCACCTTAGTCTGCATGGATAGTGACACAAATACTTGTAGCCACTTATTAGAATGAAGATTACAGTGCAGCTACTGTACACATAGTTTTAGATAGGAGTTTGTTAACATCTTTCACAGAAGGACATCATGGCCTAGTGAGGATGGGGAATGGTAGAACCTCTAACCCCACTGGGATTGGGAATGTCAATCTGAAGACAGAGTGAGTGTGGAGATAATTAAGATGAATCTTATCTTTATTAGCAAGTTAGCTAATGAAGGTTGTAGGTGTGAGTCTGGTAGACGCTAGTGTAAGCACAGTTTAGGTTCCTAAGGAATGGCAGATGGTGACAAAATATCTACATCGTACGAACGTCTATGGAATGCTGTCGTAGATTCAAATAGATGGTGGATGCTTGTTAAAGCTGCAAATGGTAGTGGTAGAGGTATAGTTGAGCCAACAACAAAGATGTAACAGCTCAAGCCGACCGCTAGCAAATATTGTCCGGTTTGGCCTGTTATGTATAGTCGTTCGCCTCACGGTTTTAAAATGTGTCTACTAGGAAGAGGTTTCCACACCCTTATAAGGAATGCTTCGCTCCCCTCTCCAACCAATGTGGGATCTCACAATCCAGCCCCCCTTGGGGGCCCACCGTCCTTGCTGGCACACTGCACGGTGACTGGCTCTAATACCATTTGTAATAGCACAAGCTCACTACTAGCAAATATTGTCCGCTTTGGCCCGTTACATATCACCATCAGCCTCACGGTTTTAAAATGCGTCTACTAGGAAGAGGTTTTCATACGCTTGTAAGGAATGTTTCGTTCCCTTCTTCAACGATGTGAGAACTCACAAAAGACAACTAATTTCGATCAGTCAAATCAAGATCCATCAATTCAAAAGCAATTTAGAAGTTTGAGAGAGAAAGTTGATGATTTTCATGAACCTCAATTGTCAGACGCTAAAATGAATTGATGAAGACGTCTAGGTGAGTGGGGTCATCAAAGTGGAAGGTCAAAGCAGTTGCAAAAGTCAATGGTCAGGTCTTTAGCATGCAATAGGCTTGAATAAAGGAGACAACATTCACGATGTGTATTTTCTTCAAGAATAGTTGTTCGGATAGGAAAAAGATGTTAGGTATTACAACTTAGCTAAAGTGGGAGGACGTGTCTGTCTCTTACATTTGGAAGACAAATCCACATAGCTTGCCCATACCTCGAGGTGAACAATGACCCTCTTATGTCCTTACTTCTATATTATTCAAAGTATTTACCTTTACTTCTATATTATTTCAACTATTTAGACTTCCAATGGTGTATATATGTCCCTATAAAATCTTGAATAAAAAGAAAAAAAGAAATTATTAGAAGATCAATCATTCTAAAAACAAAACTAGGTTCTAAATTTTGTGCCATATTAAACAAACCTTGCATTTCTTGGCCAAATGTTTCTTCCTAATAGCATTTAAAATGTAAAGAAAGAGGGGCAACCGCAATTAGAGTGGAAAATAAGTAATTATCAAAGAAGAATTGCTTCTGTGATCGACCAAAATCTTGGGTCAATCACGTGAAAGAGATGCTTATTGCTAACTAGGTTCACAAGGATCTCTCAATCTTCCAATTCTCTATCAAGAAAGGGTAACTAAAATAAAAGGTGCCAATTGTGAGCTCGTTGACCCCACACGCTCTTAGTTTTAGACTGTTTTGCAAAGATTGAGCAAAAAGTCTATGGAAGTGGTCCTTAAAACTTCATAATCTATTCCATTCATCTATCCAGTGGAAATATTTGGTTCCACCTCCGGTCATGGCCAAAAAAACAAAGATTTTTTTCTCAACTAAGTCTTTCTTCTGAGTTATATGCTACCGAATATTCCTCCTCAATTTTTTGTAAACCAGGATGCAAAGTCCAAAATTTTTGTATCTTGAAAGAAAAAGTTCTGCGATCTAAAGATCCAATTTGTATACAAATTTTGAGAATAATCAAAGATTTATCCTTGCACTCTTCTCCATTTAATGTCCATAAGTGTTGCATCGTATACGAAAAAGATCCCCCCAAGTTTAAGATCCAATTTCTAAAAAGAATGTGAATGGTCAAGAACTATTCTCGCCTTCTGCACCCCTCTGGCATCCAGAAATCTAGCTACCTTATTCCAGGATACTATGTGTCAGTAAGTGGTTGCGCCAAATTCTCTTAAGTTTAATCGCATAAATATCCCTTGATCAATAGGACTTTTGTGCAACTACAAATCTTCAATCAAATTATAAAATAGTTGCATGCTTCTTGTTTATCTTCCACATTTGATTTTTAATCGGACTATAGCTTCATTACAATTACCAACTCAACACCACCTCCTATTGACTATTGCCGTATATGCTTCTCATAATTCTCCCATATCTCAATGGTTAAACAAACTATAGATGTTGATTAATCCATGTATCCAGCTCATCTCTCAATTGTAACTTTACTGAGAGAGAGAATGTGCACTTACCTCTAGCACTTTAATCTTCCCTTCATCCCACAACATTGTAAGCCTAGACTCGCCTTTTGACCAACCAGAACCTCACACTAATTTCACGATTGATCTATATACCTTCATTTACTGTGAGGTCCCATATCAGTTGGGAAGGAGAACAAAGCATTCTTTATAAGAGTGTGGAAACCTCTTCCTAGCAGACGCGTTTTAAAAAACCTTGAAGGGAACCCGAAAGGGAAAGCCCAAAAAGGGCAATATCTGCTAGCGGTGGGCTTGGGTTGTTATAAATGGTATCAGAGCCAGACATCAGGCAATGTGCCAACAAGGAGGCTGAAACCCGAAGGGAGAGTGGACAACAGGCAGTGTGCCAACAAGGACACTGGGCCCCAAAGGGGGTAGACTAAGGGTCCCACATTGATTAGAGAAGGGAACGAGTACCAGTGAGGACACTGAGCCTCACAGGGGGGTAGATTGTGAGATCCCACATCGGTTGGGGAGGAGAACGAGGCATTCTTTATAAGAGTGTGGAAACCTCCCCTAGCAGACACATTTCAAAAATATTGAGGGAAAACCCAAAGAGGACAATATTTACTAACGGTGGGCTTGGACTGTTACATTTATCCATCACAATGCAACACTCGGCCAAAAATTCTATGTCGTTTCTTTTTCACCAATATTTCCTGCTAGACTTTGTCCATTGACTTCCCAACCAAGAACCTTCATATCACAAGAGGATCCTTCATAAATATTCTCACAGCTTTTCTCACGATATATGATAGAAAAATAGATTCTTCAACTCCCTTGCTTCAAGACTCCTTTTGCATAGATGGTGGAATTCTACTTCAATCGAGGATAAGATAATCAATTTCCAAGGCTTTCATGAGGTATTCATCTCCTAAATTACAAAAATAAATAAAAACCCAAAAGTTGCTTCCCTTCAATGATATTCCTCCAATAACTTAATTCATAGGCACTGGTTAATTTAGATCAGGCCTATCGGTCAGCGTTTCAAAGGAATCCAGATCAATACAATGTGTAGAAGATCAGTACTAACAACGTTGACCCAGTTGATCCGCAACTTCTAAAGAAGAAATCAGCGTCTGTGCCAAGCTTATAAAGAGGGATCAAAATCAAAAACAACCCTAAGCCAATGAATGAACCATTTACTGAGCCCCGCAACAAGGAGAAGAACGATCTTAAAGATAACTCCGAAAGTTCTTAATCCTGATTTTAGTAGAAACGTTTACACGAAACACATACCAAAACAAGTAATTATTCAAAACTAGCAAATGTCAACCAGATTTAATCACTTCTACACCGATTGAGACTAGATTATGCCCAACTTCAACATCTCCAATCAAGAGAACGAGACGAAAACTAACACCCACCAAATAAAACTTGTACTCAGAATTCCATAGCAAAACACAAAAGATGAATAAACTTCTATCCCAGTGAGGTTGGAGAGGAACAAATTATGAACAACGACAGGAGAACCAAACAGAGAAAGCGATAAAAGAAGGCTAGCCTATTAACCTTACCAGAAACAATGGAACCGGCGGGCAAACTAGTTGGAAATTCCGAGGAAAAAAGTATGGGTTTCAGAATTGCAGAGTGGTTGAAGAGTAGAAGAAATTGGTTGTTATGTCGAAACCAGAAGGGGAGATTGGAAACGATTCTCCCTCCAAAATTTATGTTCTTCCGGTAGCTGATCGACGACGCGTCGCCAAATAAAAACTTTCAAAATCACTGCAGATAAAACAAAATAAGAATGGTTAAAATAACTTTAAATATGAAATTATAATTATATAATATATTTATTTTACTAATTCACACACTAATTTTAAAATCTTCCTTAAATTTATTAATTTCAAAAAATCAACTTAATTAAATTTGATCGATGAATATAATAACCATTAAATAACTTTATCTCAATTTTTTAATTTAAACAAAGTTTTATCTCTAATGTTGTTGTTTTTTTTTTAATTTAATAAATTTCCTACCAATGTTTTGTTATAGGGTCTACATGATCTGGGTTGGATCGAGTTGGGAATTTTTTTTACACAACCAAAGTTCGGGTTGGTTGGATTGGTAACCCAACCCAACTCGAAACTTTTCATAACCCAACCCAACCCTCTATTTTCCGGTTGAGTTGTTAAATTTTTTTTTTAAGTTTTATTTATCCACCATTTATAACTATTCCAATAAATCTTAATAAAATACAATAAAAAAAATAAATTGTAACCTATTAACATAGTTCAACATTGTCATAAGGCATAAAAAAAACAAATTGTAACCTATTAACATAGTTCAACATTGTCATAAGGCTAGAGAGAACTAAATACTGACATTTGTTGAGAGTTGGTTAAAGTAACAAAAATACAGGATAGATTATGAAATAAAATTGATTAGTTTAAAGGTATTGTATATAACAAAAATAAATAAATGAACAAAAATAAAAAAATATATAAAAATAAATGAACTCGGGCATCTTGGACTGGACTCAGTAAGCAAACCCATTGGAAAGATTCTTAATATATTCTATATATTTTTATTTGGCTTTGATCAACTCGAAGGTTCTGCTCATGAACTCAAAACCGAACCGATTCAGTTCTAGTTCAGAAAAATGAATCCAACCCTACCCGAAATGCTAATCCAATCCAACCTAACCCTTATAGTTTGGGTTGGGTTGGTCCGAGTTGTCGGGTTGAATGTACACCCCTAGTTTGTAACTTATTAAATACCCATGATAATATTTTTTATTATATGATAAAATTATTAATGCATTTATCTATTTTGAATATGGATGAAATTAAAGTATTAAATGTTAATATAACATGAAAAATTATTTTTTTTTTTTTTTTTTTTTTTCAAAATGATTATGATTTAGAAAGAGAAATGAAATTACTCTTTGTATAAAGTTGGATTCTCAAATTGGTCCACCCATTAATTTTATTTCTTGATTTAAGTAAACACCTTTAATAAAAATCAATTTTGTTATTATCATTAAGTTGAATGGGAAAAAGTTTATCGAATAATCTTTTAAATGTCACACAATGATTATATTATTTATTTAGGATTCTATAATGTTCCTATTTCATGTTTTCTTTGTTATTGTTTCCCGTTTTTAACAATCATATTGTTAGGAGTGTTCAAATCTAAGAATTCGACCAACTTAGATTATACATGCAACGTCTCATGTCAAATATTCGAATCAAGACTTAAAATTTAGATTCGGTATTTGATGGTCCCAACATTCATCTGCGACATGGTCACGATACGTACCTACTCCTCACTTATTAAGAATGAAACTATTCCGACAGACCAATATGAGTCATTCTAGCATGTTTTGTATTCACTCACATGCATCTCACGAAAATTCTTAGGAATTGTTCACACTTCTACTTTGCTATTTCTATGACTGAGCCACCGAAAATGAAGGAGAACCATGATAGTCATTCTATTCTCAGGTTCACTCTCATTCTAATATGATCTCGATTCATTCATGTACCTTATCTTTATTCAGGTGTCACGTACTCAAACCATAAAAATTGGGTTCCAACCCATATTTCTATTTCTATCATTTTTTTTTTCTCTCTTTTTCTCCCTCCATTTTCTTTTTTGCTTTTTTCACTAACAAACTCTTAATTATTATTTTCTTCTCTCATTTTTTTAGGTTTCATTTATTTTTATTAAAAAGAAATAAGATATTTGAGGTTTAACATAAATTTTCAATGATATTTTCAGGGTTTTATTTATGGGTGTACATTCAACCCGATAATCCGGACCAATCAAACCCGAACTACAAGGGTTGGGTTGGGTTGGATTAACATTTCGGGTAGGTTTGGGTTCATTTTTCTGAACCCGAACTGAATCGGTTCGGTTTTGGGTTCATGGGCAAAACCTTCGAGTTGATCCAAACCAAATTAAAATATATAAAATATTTTAATAATTTTTTTTAGTGGGTTTGTCAGGGTGGTACTGAGTCCAGAGCATTCATGCCCGAGTTTGACGCTAGCCAAATACATATGTCTGTTTTTATTTTCAATTTCTATATTATTTTATTATTTTTAATTAAACCCTTTAGAAAAACTAACATATAACTAGTTTTATTAATATATTTTATACCTATAATACAAATATTTATTAATTATGATTTAAAGACAATATTTATGATAGATATAGATTTATATCTATGTTTAAGTTATTAAACATTTTAGAATAAACTATGATTTATATTTATATTTAAGATATTAAACACTTTAGAATAAAATAATATATAACTTATGTTTAAATTATTTAGATCAAATATGTACATATAATTTAAAAATATATTCTAAATTATAATATATTTATTATCCATTTATTGTAACATTACATCACAATTTATATACATTTTTTTCTAATAGTTTAAAGTAATAAGTATATTTCAATTAAAATATTTTTATATATTTTTTATTTTTGTTATATACAATATTCTTAAACTAATCATTTTTATTGTTTATTTAATTTTATGATCCATCCTTGTATTTTTGTTATTTTAACCAATTCTAAAAAAATGTCGGTATTTAATTGTCTTTAATTTTATGACAATGTTGAATTATGTTAATATGTTATAATTTTCGCTCGTTATCTTTTATTAAATTTATTATTATTATTATTATTATTATTATTATTATTTGTCAATAATTACAGATTAATTTGTGTTTGTGAACTTTTGAATAATTATAAATTGTGTGTAAATAAAATTTAAAAAAAAAATGACAACTCAACCCTAACCCAATCCGAAAATAGAGGGTTGGGTTAGGTTGGGTTGTGAAAAGTTTCGGGTTGGGTTGGGTTACCAATCCAACCAACACAAACTTTTGGATTGGGTCAAAAAAATCTCCCAACCCGGACCATGTACACCCCTAATTTTTTTGGTATGTTTTTCAAAGAAATAAGCTCGCCAACACTTGAAAAACGACCACCATCGTTGTCGATCGACCATCGAAGGAAAAGAGAATACAAATGTCGGTGAAAACGATGCAACGAAAAATGAGATGATTCAACCAACCTGCTCAATATTTAACCCGAATATGCCCGAGACAAGGTCCATCAAATATTTGACTCAATCCGACCCAACCTCCTAAAGTCTAGCCCGTTTGCATGGTGCATAGGCCCAAGCTTGTTCACGCGTGCACAACTTCAACAAAGCTTGTAGCATCCAACTCAATTTGTATACACCCTTAACTTTGGAGTATCTTTTTCTAGTTGAAGACATGTCTAATTTTGTAAACACTTTTTACTCCTAATGTCGAAATTATGTTTTTGATATTTTAATGTGTTATTTTCTCCGTATCCCAAAATCAAATATTAGTCTAACTACATTAACTTATATAGACCGACATAATTTATAATCGGGTGTAGTCGAACTAAAAAAACCTTTTATACAAGAACTATTAGATTTATGCATTAATTAGACCGAATATGTGTTAAACACTATATCGTTGTAACCCATCATCGTAAATGTACGAAGGCAATGGGTTCAATGCCAATTTACAATTATCATTGCAAACCATCGCCGTATAGTTAGGATGACATTAAGTTTAATGTAGGTTTTTAGTGTTTTTGTACATATATGATGACAGTTTTGATCTCGATTTTGAATTGTCATCATTGAGCAACCATCATTGTCTTGATTATAGATCATCAGAAATTTTGTGTTGTTGTGCATAATTGATGGGACTACATAGTAAGCATAAAAATAAGTTAATCGGAGTAAAATCGAGTCATGAAGCCATCTATCTCTAAAAGCGAGATAAGATATTCAATAATATTGAAACTGTGACCACTAAGTAAAAAAAGGACACATAATGAGTCGAATGGAAGTGATCTTAAATAAATAAATTATAATTAAGAAAAAATAAAAATATTATAATTACTACCTATGCCAAGATACACCTTTCTTTTACAACTCAATATTAAGAATCCAGAAGTTTCGAGTAATTTTATGTTGGGTGAGCTTCTAAGAATTTTTTCGATAAATATGTGACTATGAACAAAACATGTTAAAATAACTCATATTAGTTTGTGGAAATAGTTTTCATCATGACACACGTGAATGTCAGAATCATCTGGTGTTGAATCCTAATTCCATATTTTGATTCCAATCCAAGACATAAGCCATTATAGAAATGAACCAATAACCTAAGTAATAAATCAAGTTTTAGTGTAATAACATTATATATATATATAATTATTATTTTTTTGTCTTCCATCCACAATATTTTTGAATTATTAGAAAACAATTAATATACAATTGAAATAGTTTACACTGTACTTTCTCAAAAATCCGTTGTAGTCTAGTTGGTTAGGATATTCGGCTCTCACCCGAAAGACCCGGGTTCAAATCCCGGCAACGGAAATATTTTCGTTTTCTTTTTGTTTTTAACAAATATTATTTCTTCTTAATATGTTTGGGTTCACTTGATTTTTAAACATCCGTTGTAGTCTAGTTGGTCAGGATATTCAGCTCTCACCTGAAAGACCCGGGTTCAAGTCCCGGCAACGGAAATGTTTTTTTTTTTTTTTTTTNTTTTTTTTTTTTTTTTTTTTTTTTTTTTTTTTTTTTTTTTTTTTTAATGTAAAAGGATCGATAAAAAAAGTAAATAAGTAGAAGAAGAAATAATACACAATAATAATAATAAGATAACATAAAAAAAATAAATTAAATAAAAAACAATAGATCTTAGAATACTTGTTTGAAATTCAAATTCTAAACAACCAATTTTGAACGATTCTAAACATACATGCAATCCAAACTATATATAATTGAAACTATATATAATTGCAAAGAAATTTAGTCAATGACTAAAAAAACCAAACAAATGATCTTTTTACTGCATTTTTAAGTCTCGTCTACAAAGACAACATATATAGATTTATATACTCTTGAAATTAAAACTCTTAAGATTTCGTAAAACATCCCAAGAGTTATAGCTTTCATATTTTATAGCTGAAATGAGTCACTAAATGTAACCTTATAGTAAATAAGAAATACCATAACACTAAATTTTTAACTCAAAATTTGTAGTTATCTAATAATAAATGAAGTTCGGTTATTTTTTAATCTGACGTGAATTGTAACATATTGTGTTAATTTGAACAACATTTTCTTCACATTTTCCTTGAAATTTATATTGGTGTCATACCTCAAGGTCCAATTAAAAGGTTGAGAGCCAAAAAACTACAACGAATTTTAATCATTTATATTCAAGCTATGTGAGATCGTCAAACGAAGTTGATGTTAGGGTCTTAATGTACATGTTATGCAAAACTGCGCTTCAAAATTAAAATGCATTAAACACATTTAAATACCTCATAGTTGGATTGATAGAACTTAAGTAAGTTATTAGACAGCACATTTCTTTTATTGCATTATTTTTTTATTATAATTTTAATATTTGTTTATCTAATTTTAATTTGAGAGTTAAATATGTTTTATTTTAACTCACATAGGTTATCATATTCCAACATTAACTTACCATATGGAGGTTACACGTGCATTCAACTCACTGGCAACATAGCAAACATAAAAAAAAGTTAATAGAGTAGGACTCGGAGTCAATAACTCATCCACCTCTAGATAATATATGAGTTAAATTCAAATCTATAATATATAGCAAGATAATATTTTCAATAATATTGAACTTGTGACGCTAAAATAAAAGAGTGTACATGAACGAATCAAAAGAGGGTGATTCTAACGATACAAAATTATGATCGGTAAAAGTTTAAAAGAATTAATAGTTACTACTTATATTAATAAGATGCGTTTTTATCTTAAGTAATTTAAAAGAGGGTATATTATTAAAATAATTATTAATGTGCAATCCTAAGATAACTCGTTAGATAAAATGCTAATTATTAGATCACGACCCAATAATTATGTACTCTAAGATAATAATTTATATAAGCACTGTTTGTCATCCATGAATCCGTTGTAGTCTAGTTGGTCAGGATATTCGGCTCTCACCCGAAAGACCCGGGTTCAAATCCCGGCAACGGAAATGTTTTGGTTTTTTTTTTTTGTTTTTAACAAATCTTATTATTTATTAACTTTTTTGTTTCAAATTAAAATCACAAATCCGTTGTAGTCTAGTTGGTCAGGATATTCGGCTCTCACCCGAAAGACCCGGGTTCAAGTCCCGGCAACGGAAATAATTTTGTTTTGTTTTTTTTTTTTTTAACAAATCTCATTTTTTTTATTAAGATAATTGGTTTTATTTGAATTTCACAAATCCGTTGTATTTTTTTAATAATTTTTTTTTTTTTTTTGTAACAAAAGCTTATTTCTTCTTTTAAATTTTTATTTAGTCTAATTTATATAAAATAATCCTAAATTATCAGCAATATTCATATTGTTTTATATATTTAAATTAATTTATAAATGATTTAACGTAACTTTTCAATTTAACGATATTTTTATTAAAATTGATGAAAATTGACATACTAATTAGAAAGTATATGCAAAATTATTTACAACCATATATAAGACTAAATTATCGTTATCATTTATTTATTTTAAAATATATTATTAAAATCATTTGTATAATTAATTTTATGTTATAAATAAAACTTTCCAAATTTAAAAAAAAAAATTAAAGTACAGGTGATTCTAAACTTTCAAATATTTAATTTTAATTCAATAATTTTAATAAAATTTAAAATTCATCTAAATATTTATTTAATTATATAATATTATGAATTAAAATTTATATTGAAAATAGTAATTATCAATTAAAAAATTAATNAAAAAAAAAAAAAAAAAATATATATATATATATATATATATATATATATATATATATATATATATATATACATAAAAAGATAGAAAAAAAATGGTGATTTAGTGGAAATGAAAAATTGAAATAGGAGGGGAGAGTGGTGTCTCAGTCTCTCTCTCTCTAACGGGTTCTGCTATACATTTGAATCCTCAGCTTCTGCCGTGATCCGCCATTAAAGCTCGAAACTGAGCTCTGGAAATGGTAATATTCACTTTTCCATCTCAACCATGACAAATGATCATCAATCTTAGAAACTCAAGGGCATACGCCCAATTTTCCCCATCTCTATTCCGCCGTATCCAGAACCTTCATGTCAATTCGAATGAAGAATGGTCTCCCATTTCTTCTTCCAACCACTCACCACGAAGAACCCATTTGGTTTCCCCCAATAACATGACCCCAAAAGTTCATGCTCAACCCACTTCTGACGTTGTTTCGTTGAATAAATCAATCACCAACTTTGTTAGGGCTGGGGATTTAGAATCTGCCCACAAAGTGTTCGACAAAATGCCTGTTAGAACCACGGTTACATGGAATTCAATTCTGTCGGGATATACGAAAGTCGCTGGGAAAATGAAGGAAGCCCGTGAAGTGTTTGATAAAATTCCTGAACCAGATTCTGTATCTTATAACATCATGTTGGCTTGTTATTTGAGAAACTGTGGTGTTGAGGCTGCTTTGGCCTTCTTTAACACGATGCCTGTCAAGGATATTGCCTCTTGGAATACATTGATATCTGGGTTTGCCCGGAATGGGCAAATGAAAGAAGCGTTTGACTTGTTTTCGGTAATGCCGGAGAAAAATGGTGTCTCATGGAGTGCCATGATTTCTGGATATGTGGAATATGGAGATTTGGAGGCAGCTGAGGAGTTGTATAAGAATGCGTTTATCAAGAGCGTGGTTGTGGAGACTGCAATGCTTACAGGGTATATGAAGTTTGGGAAGGTGGAGTTAGCTGAAAGGATATTTCAAAGGATGGCTGTGAGGAATTTGGTCACATGGAACTCTATGATAGCAGGTTATGTTGAGAACTGTCGCGCGGAGGATGGTTTGAAGCTCTTCAAGGCAATGATTGAATCTCGGGCGAGGCCGAATCCTTCGAGTATGAGCAGTGTTCTTCTTTGCTGTAGCAACTTGTCTTCTTTGCCTATGGGAAGGCAAGTACATAATATGGTGAGTAAATCTCCACTATCCAAAGACATAACTGCTTGTACTTCATTGATTAGCATGTACTGCAAGTGTGGAGATCTGGATAGTGCCTGGAAGTTGTTTGTAGAGATGCCACTAAAGGATGTGATTACATGGAATGCCATGATTTCTGGTTATGCTCAACACGGTGCAGGTCGAAAAGCCCTTCATTTGTTCGACGAGATGAGACACGGAGCAATGAAACCAGATTGGATCACATTCGTTGCTGTTCTATTAGCCTGTAACCATGCCGGATTTGTTGATCTCGGGGTTCGATATTTCAAGTCGATGAAGGAGTTTGGAATTGAAGCAAAACCAGACCACTACACATGTGTAATAGACCTTCTCGGTCGAGCTGGTAAGCTCGATGAAGCTGTAAGTATGATCAATGAGATGCCATTCAAGCCTCATGCTGCAATCTTTGGAACTCTCTTGGGTGCCTGTAGAATCCACAAAAACCTGGATATGGCAGAATTTGCAGCCAAGAATTTGTTAGAACTTGACCCCAAGAGTGCCACCGGATACGTACAGCTTGCTAATATCTACGCATCGACGAACAAATGGGATCGAGTGGCTAAAGTGAGGAAGATGATGAAAGAACACAATGTAGTTAAAATACCGGGTTACAGTTGGATCGAGATCAAGAGTGTAACTCATGAATTCAGATCAGGTGACAGAATTCATCCAGAATTGACATCAATACACAACAAACTAAATGAGTTAGATGGGAAAATGAAGGTGGCTGGGTATGTTCCAGACCTTGAATTTGTACTGCATGATGTAGAAGAAGAACACAAAGAGAAGCTACTACTATGGCACAGTGAAAAACTGGCGATTGCTTTCGGATTGATAAAAACAGCGCCCGGGACTCCGATTCGAGTTTTTAAAAACTTGAGAGTGTGTGGGGATTGTCACAGAGCAATAAAGTTCATATCGGAGATTGAGAAAAGGGAGATTATTGTGAGAGACACTACAAGGTTTCATCATTTTAGAAATGGTATCTGCTCTTGTGGTGATTACTGGTAACCTATTTCTTTCTTTCTTGTTTCTTGTTTCTTGTTTCTGAAAATGAGCAAGATTTTTGGTTGTCTTTTGGGCAGCACGCATAGATTTCAATGACGGATATTCACACGTTTTTTCAAATTAGATGAATGGATTGAAGGTGGTTCTTCTGCAAACATTCTTTGGGATTGATTTTCCACTGGAAGTCTTTCATTTACATTTTCATTAAAGAAACTAACAATTCATCATTTCTTTTTGTCCTTTTATTTTCTCCGTTCTTCAATATCTCATTTATTTTTGGATCATAATCTTTCCAGACTCATTTATTTTTGGATCATAATCTTTCCCAAATATCGAGATAGTAAGTAGAAGTATAAACTAAAATACTAGTAAAATATGAAACTAAATATGATTAGTTTTTATATGAAAGGTAAAACTAAAGCATAATTCAACTAGTTAACGCATTAACTATCTTTCTATTCGCATCAGATTTCATATAAAAATAAAAATAAAGTATATCCGAAACGTCCGAAATGTAGTAAATCTCGTAGAGGCAGATGTAGGAGGGGTTGCAAACCGGACAATACACAACTTCGTTTTGGAAGATATGACACTCAAAGTTGTAGAGCTGGTCGTCTTTCATATCGAGCCATTGAAGCAGTACGTAGGACTATAATCGGACAATTCCATCGTGCTATTATGAGCGGACAATTCCGAAGAAATGGTAAAATATGGGTCAAAGTTCTTGCATATCTCCCTATTACCAGAAGACCTACGAAAGTCAGAAGGGGAAGAGGAAAAGGAAATCCTACGGGTTGGATTGGATTGCTCGTGTGTCCACGGGACAAATCCCATTTAAAATAGATGGTGTGAGTTTGTCAAATGCTCGTCAACTTAAAACTATCCACCTAATTTGACCATGGAATTAATACTAATAGTTTAGCCCATCTGCACTGTAAAATGTTGCATCAAAATTAGCGGTTTGGATCCTGATGAATTCCACCAAGAGGCACAAGGGAATGGGAAAGATAAGAGGGAAAATAGTGCCATTCACCAATAATGTTTTTCTAATTTGTACAGATGGTTTCTTCTTTTTTTTTTTCTTTTTTTTCTTTTTGGGTTATGATAATCAAATACATTGAAAAGAATGGGAATTTTAAACAAAGTGCTGATCAAGAAAGTAAATGGTGGAGAGAAGAAAACAAAACAAAGCTTTTTAGAAGAAAAGCTAATCCAAAGAGTTTTACATGCGCGTCGTGACCGACCAGACCATACGGTTACAGTGCTAATCATAGAGAGATCTCTCCTCTTTTTTCTTTAAGATGAGCAGCAACCAGACTTTTGGTTCACAGGCTGTCCTCGAATTTGCACAGTTGGCGGCCGCGCATTGTTCATTGGTTGAGTCGCCATCCTGCATAAATAATTGTGTTTTGCACGTCAGAACATACAAGCTTTCCACGTAATTTACTTTTTAACTTTAAGAGCAAGTTGATTGAAAGGATTGGGCAAGTGGCCAGTTAGTTAATAAACACACTCCTTGTTCCTTTTCTTTGGACAAAGCTTCATTACCTAATAACATATGATGTCAAGAAACTTATGGGACACCTAAGTATGAACTCATGAACTCATGATCTTTAATCCCCATTGGATAAATATTCGATTTTTGAAAACTATGCTTGTTTTCTTCCAATTTCTCTACAATATGTTTTCATCTCCTCTAGCTTTCATCTTTCTTAAGGAAAGATTTGAGTTTCTAGCCAAATTCCAAGACCAAAAATAGGATTTTGGAAACTTACTTTTTTAGTTTATTTCAAAACTAGGCTTGATTTTTTAAAACATATGTAAAAAGTACATATATAAACATGAAACACATAGGATTAAGTAGTATTTATAGGGTTAATTTTCAAAAACCAAATGGTTATTGAATGGAGACGTTAATCTATGTTCGGTTTGTAGTTTATGATTTGGAAAAAGATGCAGGCTTTTAGCTGTAGATCATAAATCCATCCCCTGAACTACACACGTATATATTGATTATTTAGGCATACTCACCTATTCTTGATTTCAGCAGCCATGGCCATGAAGGCCTGTTCAACGTTCGTGGCACTTTTAGCACTTGTTTCCATAAAGGGAATCCCAATTTCATCCGCGAATGCCTAGAATAAGAAACCATAAAGTCCCATTTCGCTAAGTTTTTCCAGGGCCCAAAGGTAAATACTCAATTAATAAAGAATGAATCTACAAAGTATAATACCTTCGCTGTCTCATGGGACACAACTTTGTTTGCCGTAAGGTCAGACTTATTGCCCACAAGAAGCTTGTTCACGTTTTCGCTTGCATAACGATCAATTTCATTTAACCATTGCTTGACATTATTGAAACTGTCTTGGTCTGTGACATCGTAGACAACCTGCCAAAATTACACAAGATTCAGAATAATTTAACATGCACGACTAATCCCACCAACAAGATAGATACAGGGGTTCTAGGGAGTATGTGGCTCTTACAATAATGCCGTGAGCACCACGGTAGTAGCTGCTGGTTATTGTTCTAAAACGCTCTTGGCCAGCAGTATCCCACTGCACATTGTAAGAAAAAGTTTGTCTAGTCCTCTTTACAGCAATATAATAACAGTTATGCATAATTTGGAGGACGGAGTTCATTGGGCAGTAAAATTTAGAATAGGTTTTTTTCAAGACCAAAGAAAAAGTATGGCTCAAGAAGTGTTATGATAGAAAAATAGATGAATAACATTCTGAAGGTTTGAGTTCGTGGTTTTAGTTGTGACAACAATATTCCGTGTGGATTTAATCGTCATGATCCGTGTTATGTTTGCTCTCTGCATGTACTGATAGGAAACAGAGACGAGGAAAATTATATAAATTAAATAAAGCAGTGATATCCTTTCAGGGCAAAGGAATTGCTCAAGGTTGACCTTGATGATTATATCTGTAACATATTATACTCTATCTTTAGAAGTGTCATATAGACTTGTTCTTTCTTAGGGTACGTGCTATTAGAAGCGAGACAGAATTTTCAGTACGACTAATCTTTTGCCATACTAGAGCAGATACAAATTCACGGCGAGGATGATGGAAATGGAAAATTTTAATACATGAAGAAAAGAAGACAAAAATGGACTGTGCTGAATGGAGAAGCTTCACGTAATTTTAGTGACGTTCAAGAAAAAGGTAATTTTGCATTTAAAAGTTAAAACTGTCACTCCATTAATCTGTTCCAGTATCTGATTTGTTATACAAGTCCATATCTCGGGAACAACTCGAGACTAATTTATTTATTAGAAGAATAAAAAGGTTATAAAAAAAATTTCCAGAGTCCCAGACCACCGTATCTCAAAAGTAAATAATTGGTTACTTCCATATAAATTATGAAAGAGTAAAATGCTGTTAACGTGCAACTAAAAGCACATGAGAAGGGATATGAAAATAAAAGAAAACTACACATGCGACCTTCATAATTACTTCAAAGGAAATTTTATTTTGTTAGATATAAAGTCAACGCTGCATATCAGCCACCTTTACTGGAAGGCATGTGATTAAGACCTCTAATCCTTTACTGTAATGTTTATTTGCTATAGTCAACGCCAAAGTTTAGTAAAAGAAAATGGTACCTACGTAAGAAGACAACTAGGAGAGATTAAACTTACTATTTGGAGCTTAATAGTCTTCCCATCGAGTTCCACTGTGCGGATTTTCTAAAACAATGGAAACACAACAGGTGTTAGAACAATGGATTTCTTCAAAGAACCCAATGGTAAATACCAGGAGTGGAAAATCACTACTTACGAAGTCAACCCCGATGGTGCTAATGTAGCTATCCAAATATGAATCATCCTGTTTGGCAAGAAAATATCAAAAAGTTAAAAATACATTTCAACCCTACAATATATCCATTAATACAAGTACAGCACATTAGATACCAATAAATATCAGCGCCTAATAACATATAAATGCCGTTTTGTAACATCATCCAGACACAGAAAACTGAATACAGAACACTACAGCAAACATAAGATGGTAATTCTTAGTTCAACTATAAGTCTGCAACAATAAAGAGTTGACATCAAAACCACCTAACATGTGATTGAGGTTGGACTTGGAACGGTGAATCAATATGAGGTATTGAAACTAAATTCAAAGAAAAAAAAAAGGAAAAAAAATAACTGGGAATTATAACCAAAACGGTGGTAGAATCGCTGGGGACTTACTGCAAACCTCAGAAGAAGACAAGATTTTCCAACACCAGAGTCACCAATAAGCAAGAGCTTAAACAAATAATCACTGCAAGAAGCCAACAAGAATTGCTCAGAGCTTAACAAAAAAAGTGAAAGCAATTGTAAATAATGTTATTCAGATATTATATGGCATTCTCATAAATCATGAGAGATACATCTCAAGCGAATATATTGGTTGAAAAGTTGAAACATGAAAGATGATGGTGATGAACTAAATCACTTTGTGTATGCTACAAGCAAGCATCTTCTACAATCTATCCTTGTCTGTGGAAACCCAGCCAAGCAGATCAACACGTTACAGTTTCTTCTATGTTCAAACAAATTATTCACTGGTTTCCCATCGTTGTGGACCAAACGATGCCAAAGAGCGTAAATCCAAAAACTTAATTCAGTACTAAAAACAAAGTGACCGCTGGTTATAGGAAGTAACAGAGATATAAAACACAATGGAACTTTGACTTGAATCGATTTCAGCAAAATTTACAAAACAAGAGAGACTTAATTAAGCAATTCCATAAATTATGGAATTACCTTCGAAGATATTAAAAAAGAAAAAAAATGAAATTCATTCGACGATGAGGTACAGCCTTAATATAAGGATCGAGAACGCGTTGTTTATTTTCAAACGTTGTCACAGAAACATCCGCTATCTAGCACCCGTAACCGAAGTTGATTGACTCGTATGGATCTGATTCGTAATAGAAAAGATCTACACCAATTAATCAACCAAGAGCACGACGAATCATCGATACTCAGACTTACCAGACTATAGACAATAAAATTAAGAAGGTAAAACTAGATAAGACGCAGAAAACTCACAACCTCTCTACCACGTACCAGATCTAGGCTAATGATTAAAAAAAAAAAAAAAAAACGCAGAAGTTCCGAAAACTAAATCGAAATCGAAGAATTTTCAAAAGATCAACATCATCAGAAGAAACGAATTCGAGCTTACTATTCAGGAGTCATGGCGATGAGAAGCGGAGATCGATGGAATCAGAGAGAATTCACCACAGTACTGGAGAGGCGTGAATTTTCCCGGCGAGTTGCGATCGGAATGCGGAGGAATTCACCGGAGAAGACGGATTTGTTGAATGAAAGTGAAAGAAGAACAAGGAGAATGACTTGGATTTGCGTTTCTGAAGAACCTAGAAATCTGCAGCGCAATAAATTTGAAAATAGAAATTCCGTAATGACGTAGCATAAGCCTTTTGGATGTTGCCACGTGTTGGCTATTAATTTACGATTTTGTCCAAGTCAAAATATTTAATGATAAGGAAGCTAAGTCAAGTAAGGTTTATATTAATTCAAAATCCTATAACATAGAGCTTTTAATTTAAGTAATTTAAGAGTTATTTATTAGAGATGTAATTAGGGAACGAGGGCGTGCAAAGAAATTTTTTTTCATTATTTAAATAGGGTCGAGGACGAGATTATATTCATTTCTTGGATTAGGTTAGTTCGAGTTGATCGAGTCATTTATTCACTATAACGACCCAGATCCACCACTGTCCACCCCTGGGGGCCCGATGTCACGGTCATGCTCGTCCAAGGCGTGTTGCCCATGGCCGCATGCCCATGACAAGCCTAACCCTTTATGTCTTTTCATATTCTAGTGTTTTACTTTTGTATTTCTAGGAAATATGACGTTTCAGAAATATCATATCTAGGCCTGTAAGACATGAAATGCCTCAGAATGTACTATAGGAGGATACGACTAGTTGCCAACTTCTCCCTACCCAAGATTATATACTGTGAGCCGTTGTTATTTCTCTCTTGCTTGCTTATATAACGTCTCTTTCAAAAATCTCTATTTCGAAAATCTCTCCATGCCCTCGTTTTCTAAAACCTTCTCTTAAAATCGAGGCCAGAGACTCAAGCATACGTTGCTTGGTCGTAGGTGACGCAAAAACGAATTGGCTTTGCTCACTTGTCGTTGGAAAGTGAGTGTCGCACAATCGCAAGTCCGCTGTCATCAAAAGTGCGATTGCGACACCCAGTGTCCTTACAGGCACACCGCCTTGTGTCTACCCCCTTCTAGGGAACAGCGAGAAGGCTGACACATCGTCAGTGTGTGGCTCTAATACCATTTGTAATACCTCAGATCCACCGCTAGCAGATATTGTTCTCCTTAGGCTTTCCCTTTCAGGCTTCCCCTCAAGGCTTTAAAATGCGTATGTTACGGGAAGATTTCTACATCGTTAGAAAGAGCGTTTTGTTCTCCTCCTCAACCAGTGTGGGACATCACATTCACAATTTTATTTTAATAAAATAAAATAAAAATTAGTTCATAAAATATTTATTTTTTCATTTTTTAGACCTTTAATTAAAATTTATAATTCAATTTCAAAAAAATATATTACAAATAATTAAAATTATTTTAATGAGTTGGCTAGATAATAAATAATCAAAAAAATAAATAAGAAATAAAATAAATATATAAATAACAATAAAATAAAATTAATTATTTAGTTTCTACCATAATTTTTGTAATTTAATTATTATCTATAGTATGAAAATCCAAAGTTATTAATATAATCTTTAAGAATATGTGGTTGACATACACGAGTATCGTGTTTAAGTAATAATTTAAAGAGTCTATAGTATATGGATAAGGTTGGGTGCCTTATACTGGTAACACTGTTGATACGACCCACTTTGTAATAGTTACAAATCATTTAATCCAAATTGTTCATGTAGAGACATGTAAGTGGGGTATCTTATACAATGAGTTTGTATAATACTAGATCAAGAAATATTTAATCTCTCTTTAGAAATTCGTTAATTGAGAAGATTAGTATTTCATATGATGATCATATGCGACTCGATCTTAATCTTGAATGAGTTATGAACTCCTGCCTATGAGGGCTTGTCCTTTAATTTACATGGCTGAGAATGATTCTTTTGGTCGATTCAATATGCGGACTTGACCAAGTAGGGTGTCACTTCGTTATGTTGATGATCGTCATCGTCTGGATGGTATGGTTTCAAGTTACTGACATGGATGACAAGATGAATCTTCATCCATGTTGGTAGTTGAAGACGGTATGAGGTCCTCCCAAATTTTTCGATGACTTTGGCTGGTCCTTCATACTTCCACACTAGTCTTTGATCTCCTATTCCCTCATAATCGAAATTTCTCTAATCTCAGCTTGATCAGAACTTGGTCACCGACTTGAAATTCTAATGGTCTGCATTTCAGGTCTGCCAAATTCTTCATTCGTCGCGAAACTTTCTCTAAGTATGCACGTGCCACTTTGAGTTTTGCTTCCACTCCTTGATGAAGTTATAAGCTTGTGGGCTTTTCCCGACATAAGGGTAGTCAATGACATGAGACATGAGTGACTGTCTGCCACATACTATCTCAAAGGGGGCCTTCCCTGTCGACAAACTTTGCTGATAATTGAAGCTAAACTAAGCAACGTCGAGCATTTGGACCCAATTCTTTTGTTGCACATCGATGAAATGACATAAGAACTCTTCAAGCATGCTATTAAACCTTTTAGTTTTTCCATCTGTCTAAAGATGGTAGCTTGAAGAGATGTTTAAGCTCGACCCCGACAACTTAAATAGCTTGTTCCATTTATCTTCACTAGTTAAAAATATTTTGAGTGAAATTAAAAGTAATAATTAATCTAATCTAAATCTGATGGATTCAAATTTTTATTTTTATTTTTAATTCGTAAATTAAATTTAAACATCAATTTCAATAAATATTTTGTTAAAATTATTTTAATAAGTGATTAGAGAATAAATAAATAAAAAATTATGAAATTATATAAAAATAAAGTAAGTAAATAAATAAATAAATATAATTGTATAGTAAAAAAAAAAAAAATATATATATATATATATATATATATATTTTAAAATTAACAAATTTAAGTTTAACAGTAAAATTTAATTTTAATTGAAGTTTAAACGTAAAGCATTTTCTCGTGGCCTGCGACTCGGGATTCGGTCATCGGCTCGCATTCTCTCTCGTAGCTCAAACATTTGAGGTTTCTGTCTTCCCTTCGCCTTGATTTTTCCGGCAATTGGAAAACGAAGAAGATGAAGAGATCGGTGAGTGCTTCCAGAGTCTCCGATAAGGTGTTATTGAGTTCGCCGTCGTCGTCGTCGTCGTCGTCGTCGCAATCCGCAGTCTTTAGATCTTCGAGTGTGAGTTCCGGCTTGGACTCAGAGCTTTACCTACCGACGTACAATCCGTTCTCTCACGCGGCTGAAAAAGAACGTCGCCGTCTTAAGCTTGCCAAGATCTTCATCCACTTCATTCCCGTCGTCGTTGTCTTCTGCGCCGTCGTTCTCTGGTTCTTCTCTGATCCAGGTACTGAAATTACTAGAGTGAAAGATTCTCGTAGATCAAGATCGACTATTTGATATTAAAGACGGCGAGGAATTAAGAAATATAATATTTTCCCCAAAGTTATTGCTGCCCGTCCTGTAATATATCGTTAGGGATTGCAATGGATTATCGATTAACACGAGCAATCAGAGTGCTTAAAATCAATGGCCTTATTGTCGTCCTTGTCTCCATTTATGCGGCTTGTTGTTTTGATATTGGAAATGGTTGGGTGTTGAACAGAAGGAACGGGGATTGTTGGGGAAGTTGTTGTGATGGCTTATGGAAAACCGTTGAAGGACTTTAGAATAAGGATTTATCAGTATAAATTAAAGATTAGTCACCGTCCTAGCGTAGTACTTGTGAAGTTTGGAGTTGGAATCAATTGAGCATGTTGTCTCTATGTAGCTAAGAAATTTTCGAATGATAGTGTGTGCATATAAACTTTGGATTGCAGAGCTTTCCTGTGAATGCATTGCTCTCTAATATCATGTCGTTAACTTGGTATCTCTTAAACTTAAATGATCGGATATTGTATGATGCAAGTAAAAGGATACATGAATTGAGTATTCCCTGGTTAACAGTTACTATTCTTCTGTTGTTCAAGTAGAATTTCATTGTATAATTTAAAGCTAAATGATAAAGGTAATGTGATTATCGGGACTGTAAACTGTTTAGCTTCTGCCATTTATTTGTTGGGGTTTCTGAGCTTGCTCAATGCAGTCAATGATCCGCTTGTTGAGTTTATTCAAATATTCATAATGTTTTACTCCATCAAGATGGTAGATGCGTGCATGTTCTGTTTGTGTAGATTTTATATATTCTACTACTTGTGACCTTAGTGATAGTATAATTAAGAAGCCTTGTACTGGTCTCACTTTTCATTATCAAATTAGTGAATGTAAAAATCTAAACCTCCTGTATTCATCTAGGAACAGCAGTTTGAGTCTTAGCTAATTAAAAATGCTTAAAGGGTCTTAGAACTCGAGTAGACAGTCACTACTTTAGATAGCATCTTATTGGGCAGGAACAACAGTTTGAGACTTAGCTAATTAAAAATGCTTAAAGGGTATTAGAACTCGAGTAGACAAACACTACTTTAGATAGCATCATATTGGGTTATGGAGTCTGCTGCTTATCTATAGCTTATTTAATTGTTATACCTACTAAAACTATATATGGAAAATGGTCATATATAGTAAATGACTCTTTGTTGAAAAAAAATGAGATATATATAGTAGAGGGTTATTTTCATGTCAATTTTCCTACTTGCATTTTCTCTCTCTTGTTTGTGTTCATTGGAGTCATAAACCTTTAATCAATATTTCTCCTTACATTTTCTTTGTCCTGTTCATCTAGATCGAGTGTGTGCGTTGTCGTATGATACTAACCCATCATTCTATTTTAGAATTGTTTTCCTCCTTAGCTAGCATGCCAGCTAGTAAAGTCACCCTTTTATGAGATGTTCTTAGGATTTAGATAAGTCTTTATGTGGCATAGTAAGAACTAAGAGGACACTCGAAGAGCACATTCGTTTTCTTCTCTGACTTGAGTGGTGGTTCTATTACAAGGAAAATAAGTGGGAATGTCATAGTAAGTTTACATGGATATGTTCATGAACCGTTGAAAAACCATGAATTTAGGTGTTCAATATGAAGCATCAAAGTCATTAGCAGTGTTTGTTACTTTCAGGATTGTTTATGGTCTATGAATCTATCTTCTGTGTAGGTCAACAAATATAGACAGAGCTGTTTCTTCGGAGACCTTACTGGAATGGTCAGCTACTTGAAGCAAAGTATGTGATCTTGATGAATGGTATACTGAACAAGAGGACAATAAAGCCTATGCTCAGTAAGTATGCAGGCATAAGATGTCACTTTAAAATAGTCTCCATTAGTGACCTTTCTTTTGAATGATAGGCTTACTTTGCTTCTATTACTTATGTTAAAACGAACATCTCATCATGTCGGTTTGTTATCCTCGTGTGACTAACCATTAAAACCGTAGTTTACTCGATAATTGTACAGCTATGAAACTGATGTTAGTATGTGTTCAATGAGAGAGAGAGGAGTGATTTCAAGTGTATATTCTTGGCCTCTGTTCTTTGATCAGGGAAATTGGTTGTGGTTGCATTGTGGATGTAGAATCTCACTTGAACTCTCATGTCTTCTTCCTTGGATCCTTGATCTTTCTTTTACCAGACTAGATTGGATTGTTTGTTCTTAAAACTGGGTGTCTTCCAGCTCCAGGGCAACCCAGGTATTAAATTCAATCTTCTGATAGATTTCAAGCTTTTGTGTAGTTTGGGTGGATTAATTACCCCCACATAAAGGCATTCACGGGAAGGTTGTCCTGCAGCAGTTGTAGTTGTAGATAAGCCCTTTCTGTTCTTTTTACTGTTCTTTATCCCACATATATATACATACATATATGTACATTCGTACGTACATACATACATACATATACATATACATATACATNAAAAAAAAAAAAAAAAAAAAAAAAAAAAAAAAAAAAAAAAAAAAAAAAAAAAAAAAAAAAAAAAAAAAAAAAAAAAAAAAAAAAAAAAAAAAAAAACTAAAATGGTGACAAATAAATTGTTACATATCCTACAAATCACTCGTGGTGCTAATGAAAGTAAAGGAAAGAAAAAGGAATGCACAAATGAGTAAGGACGACGGCCATGCCACCCAACACCGCCGCAACACCCGCCTTGTAGCCGCCGTGGTATATGGAAAATCCCGC
This sequence comes from Cucurbita pepo subsp. pepo, assembly GCF_002806865.2. Classification (NCBI taxonomy): domain Eukaryota; kingdom Viridiplantae; phylum Streptophyta; class Magnoliopsida; order Cucurbitales; family Cucurbitaceae; genus Cucurbita; species Cucurbita pepo. The sequence continues at coordinate 5,632,404 of NC_036645.1, read as the reverse complement.
GCTTGGGCCTGGGCTTGGAAGCGATGGTGGGCTGTCGGGCATTGGGACTGAGACTGGGTTCATATCCATGGACGGCGGAGAAGCCGCCATACGGGGAGATGAGATGATTAGTGGAGGTGAGGCAGCCGGTGGGGACATGGCGGGGGGTGCAACCGGAGGTGGGGTTGATGGACGCGGTGCGGCGGCAGCGGGAAGAGGAGCAGGGGAGGGACCCTTGAGCAATGGCGGAGGAGGAAAGAGCAAGAAAAGAGAGGGCGAGCACGAGCATGGCACGTGCGGTCGCCATAGCTCCAAGAAAGAAGAGAAAGAGAGATTGAAGCGAGGGAGAAAGGTGGAAGAAGATGATTACATACAATGGGGAAGAAGAGAGACGCTTTGAGGGTAAATGTTACTTACGAGTGCATTGAATTTTCCATGCTACCATGCTTGTACACTTCCACGTATACACATTTTTTTCATGACCTACATTTACTTTTTTACCCTTTTTTATGATTTTGCGTATTCCGATTTTAAAGAATTGATCTAAAAATTGGATAGAGTCGAGACATAGTCAATCGCTCATTTCACTCGTGCTCAATTGAGGTTTTGGGATTGTGCACCTTTTTTGGCACTATAAATCTACTAGACGACGTAACTAATCCCTGGAGTAAACCAACTTTTCTATTCCTCAAACTTTAACTACCTTGATTTGCCACATAAGTGAATCATCGTTATTTGGATCTGTAGGTGCGACCTTCTAAACATCCTTGAATAAGGTTAACTAGCAACCCTTCTACAAAAATCATAAAGTCAAATAGTCTAGGGGAGTGACCCCATGTGTCGACCAACTACTAAATTTACTTGTATGGTCCCTCATCCCCTCTCAAGATAGATTTACGGACCCGCAACCTTATTAAGAAGACCATTGACACATTTTCAGGCGTGATAAGGGCACCTATGTTGTAACGACGAGCTATCCCATTTGACCGATCTAGGTTAAGTTCGATGTACAGGTTCTTGAATACCTATCACTCGGGAGGGATACTACTAGGTCCGACCTAAACCACCAAATAGTGTTAATCAAGTAGCAGAGAAAATAGGAAGCAATTTGGCTATAGTAGATATCATTCACAACTATTATAGACATGGTAAAAAACATTTTAAGGTGGACAACCCGGTCTGACCCGACCCAGTACCGACCCGCATCATTTGAACCCGAGAGATGGTGATGGTGGTATCACAGTGGATAAGGGATCAGCTTCAAATTCTTCTTGGATGAAGAACACAACAGACACACTCTTCCTGCCATGATTCTCTCCCTTCATCTCTAATTCTGTTCCATTTCTCCACTTCAGAAGTTCCAACTCCTTCATCAATGGCCTCCAAGATTCTCCCTCAGGTACACTTCCTCCTTTCGCCTTTTCCTTTCTCTCAATTCTCCCCTTCTCTACTTCATTTTCCTTCTCAATTTTCTTCTTGTTTCTAGGCCGTGTTTTCCATTCCGAGAACCCCCAACCAATGCGCGCCGAGGAAATTAGGGTTTTGTTCCGCAATTTATGGTAACCGGCTTTCGTTTTCTACTCTTTCCTCGAGTTCAATCGGCTGCCATTTTCACCATGCCGTTGCGGGGCCGGTGAAACGGACTTTTGTTGTGAGAGCTGAGGCAAATTCTGAAGCGGAAGCGGCGGAAGAAGCTCCCGAAGTTGAAGTAGAAGGAGTAGTGGAATCTGATGCTCAGCCTGAGGAGGTGAAACCGCCGAGAAAACCTCGAGTTAAGCTTGGGGATGTAATGGGGGTAATTGTTCTATCCATTCTTGCAACTGGAAGTGTAGTTTTGTTACTGGTTCTCTTGAATTCTGTGCTTTTTAGAAGCTCATTACAGTTCAGTTTAGTATAAGATTTCAGCTATCAATGGTGAAATTTTAGATTGCAGGTGACAGTCGAACATGTGATGGGATAGTTTGAATTTGGTTTTAGTTTTGTTCATTGTTTCTCTTCTGTAGATACTTAATAAGCGGGCAGTTGAGGCATCAGAGAAGGAAAGGCCGATTCCAGACATTAGAACTGGTGATATTGTGGAAATTAAACTGGTAAATCTCATTGTTAATCTTTATAATTTAAACTCTTGTGAAGATGTAAGGTTTATCTTAACTTTCTTTTGAATAAAAATGTTATTTCCACCACAGGAAGTTCCAGAAAATAGGCGTAGGCTTTCTGTTTATAGAGGAATTGTGATATCAAAACAAAATGCTGGCATCCACACAACGATTAGAATTCGAAGAATTATTGCTGGTGTAGGTGTGGAGATTGTATTTCCACTGTAAGTATTGAGTTCATGTTGATTTCTTTCTACAATCTAATATTTGAAGTCAATAGAATATGAATGTGCTTCATTTCATTCTAACTTGCTAATATAGTCATTATGCACTACACAAAATTTTGCTTCTCTATCTTTCTATTCCCATTTCTTTTAAATAGTTGTGTTGGAACTATCTGGATTTCGCCCAAGTCCATTGCTAGCATATATTGTCCTCTTTGGGCTTTTCCTTTCGAGATTCTCCTCAAGGTTTTTAAAATGCGTTTGCTAGGGAGAGGTTTCCTCCTCAAGGTTTTTAAAATGCGTTTGCTAGGGAGAGGTTTCCACACACTTATAAAAAATGTTTCGTTCTCCTCCCCAACCGATGTGGGATCTCACAATCCACCCCGCTTCGCAGCCCAACGTTCTCGTTGGCACTCGTTCCTCTCTCCAATCGATGTGGGACCCCTCGATCCACCCCCTTTGGGGCCCTGCGTCCTCCCTCGCACACCGCCCGGTGTCCACCTCCATTCGGGGCTCAGCCTCCTCGCTAGCACATCGCCCGGTGCTGACTTTGATACCATTTGTAACAGCCCAAGCCCACCGCTAGCAGATATTGTTCTCTTTGGGCTTTCCCTGTTGGGCTTCCCCACGCGTTTTAAAACGCGTTTGCTGGGGAGAGATTTCCACACCCTTATAAAGAATGTTTTGTTTTCCTCCCCAACCGATGTGGGATCTCACAGTTTTGAGGTCTCATAGTTCTAAAACTTGACTTATTCCCAGAATCTTTTGTTCATTTTCAACATAAAATTGAGTGTGCTTTAGAACAATCTCACGTGCTGATTTAGTAATCAAGCAAGACTAGCTTTGGTTTGAATGACTTGAGGAAACTCAAACCTTGTTACATATGTTGCTCTCAAATTCCTGTTTCCATAATAGTAAAGCCCCCCCACCAAACAAACTAAAAATAGGAAGAAGAAGAAGAATCACCACATCCATCAAAGTTAGATGAAATCAGAACACCTGCCAAAGATTTGACAGCTCCCTCTTGGCTTGCTGAAAAGTGGGCTGTGGTTGTTCGCGTAACTTATGAAATGATAAACATCCAAAATTATATCCCGAGCAACTCAAAACTTGTGCTTGAAGCTCTCGTGGGTCGCTATGCAAAGAATATGACAGTTGGATGCCTGATTGATATATTATAACCTGCTTGATTACTTGTGTGTGATTGGATCTGCAAGTATGGATTTGAGCTCATGATGAACTTCTTCTGCAGGTACTCACCAAACATCAAAGAACTTAAAGTGGTAAGCCACAGGAAGGTGAGGAGGGCAAGGTTATATTATTTGAGAGACAAACTACCAAGACTCTCTACTTTCAAGTGAAACACCCCAATGGCATCTCCTTACACTTTTCCCTTCCCTGTTTTTTCATTGAACGTGGATGTGTTGTATGTTGTTATAATTCATTTTTGTGTATTGACGCTATTCCCCTCCTTCATTAACATTTAGTAGTCTAATGATATATGAGCAGCAGGGGTGTAATGAAAGATATTGTCTTGGATTCGCTAGCTCGCACCATGTTCCCAAGCTTCTTTGCCATGCTGATGCCATTATCTTGGCTTCTTCTCAGTTGTTATATCTCCTCTTGAACTCTAAATTTATGAAGATTCTGTGGGGCATCTCGAGTTCTTTCTGCTTTGTCACAAATTAGCAATGGCTCTACCCTATAAATCTTGGAAGACAGGAAGGTTTGGGCTTTGCATCCTTATGATGTCTTTGTTGGAGGTGGGAATCGGCTAATTTAGGGAATGATCATGTGAGGAATACTAACTCCATTGGTGTGAGGCCTTTTGGGGAAGCCCAAAGCAAAGCCACAAGAGCTTATGCTCAAAGTGGACAATATCATACCATTGTGGAGAGTCGTTTACTTCTAGACCCTCCCTTTTAGTTACTTTCTATGCTCGTAGTATATACTATCTGCATCTTTTGATGAATTATGGGAAAGTTATTTTTTTTATTTTTTTTATTTTTTTGCTTTGGCTTCGTGGAGAATTGGGGGCGATTGACATGATCTAGATGTCATTTGACGCCATCAAAGGTCAGTTCTTGTTTATCTTTGTTCTTAGTGTTGTTTTTAGATGGTCTTAAACTTGTGGAGGATCACTTGGGTCCGTTGGTTGAGACATTTTATAGACTCAATTCAATTTTTTCAGTTGTAAATTTTTTTAACCCAAACAATACTTTTAAATAATGAACCCAACCTAATTCAACCATAAATCTTTTTAGGTTGGGTTGGTTTGGGTTAATGGGTCGGTTTATTCAAATTTTTGTTTTTAAATATTAGATTGTAATACATGAATTTTGTGAGATGCTACATCTATTGGGGGAGGAGAACGAAACATTATTCATAAGGGTGTGAAAACATCTCCTCAGCAGATGCGTTTTAAGAATCATGAGAAGAAATCTGAGAGAAAAGTTCAAGAGGACAACATTTGTTAAGAAACTAATTCAATTTTACTCCGTGCATGAAAACTAATTAAATTTAAATAAATTTATAACCTAATTCAAATTGTACGAGTTTTTAGGTAATTAGAGTTTTTGAACACATCACCAACTTATTTGAGTCGGTGATTTTTTAGCAGCATAACTCATCTCAAATGCTATAAAATGCTCATGATAATCGTATATGGTAAAAAGTGAATTCTATCTGGTAAAATTATATTTCTTATTTCTTATTCGGTCAAGTCTCCATAATGGTAGGCATATTGAATCGGCTACAAAGGTTATTCTCACTCATTCAAATCAAAGGATAAATGCAGACAAACAAGAGTTTATAACTCACTTAGGATTATGTTCGAGTCGCATATGATAATCGTATGAAATATTAATCTTTTCCATTAACAAATTATCAAAATTAAATAATTAATTACGAGACGAAGAAATAAATCATGTGAAAGATAATTTTTCAAAATTATATTTAAATTAAACCGTAAACATTATTAAATGTTTCGAATTGTAGGTCAAAAAAAGGGAGAACTTTCAAGGTGGTAGGCCAACGTTGAACGCTGAAACTTAGCAAAGAAGGCGAACACACTCGACAAAGACTAGACCCACTCGTTGCCATGCCACCAAATTCTCCATTTTCTCGTATCTCTTTTTCCTTATTAAAATAAATAAATAGATATTTTAAGAATTAACATTCCATACGATTCAATAAATTGGGTTAAATTTATTATTTAATAAAAAAAATTTATAATTAATTCAATTATTGGAAACATTCTCTATTTTAATTTTACCATACAAAAAAAAAAAATAATAATTAAAAATATTATTATATATTGACGACTTTTGGAAAGAATCTTGTTAAAAGTCAAATGATCATTACTTTTAATACTTTTATAATAATAAAATTTTGGTTTTGAAAAGAAACTATTTAATTATTAAAAGAAATTATGGATAAAGTGTCATAAATAATAAAATATTATTTTAAAAATAATAATTGAAATTTATTTATTTGTATATATTTTATGATNAAAAAAGACAAAAAAAAAAAAAAAAAAAAAAAAATCCCTTTGGAGAGGGAAACCAGCAAATTTTGCTCCCTTCAATAACTACATTAATCATTAAAGTAAATGGGTTAGATCTTTGAGTCATTATGATCCCATATGCCTCACATCTATATTATAAATATATATATATATATAATAAATTAAATTATTATATCCACTTTATCTCGTTGTCTCGAATTAATTTTTTTTTCATTTAAAAAAGTTAGGTGGTTGATTCGTGGATATGACTCGTTAGCTTTCTAATTTTATATTATCTATATATTCTTTTTTTTATAACTATAATGGTTTTTGCACGATGGTCACATATTATGGGTATACTTTTTTCTAAAGCTTTAATAATATAAGCGAATAAAGTTTTCCATACCAAAATATATATATACATAACTGGTAACGTCAAAACGAAAAAAAAGAAAGAGCAAAAATAAACCTTAGTTGCTAAGTTGAGGTTGACTTTTTTTACTGGTGTATGTTGACTCTGTTGGATCGATATGACAACCGTATATATATGACATATTTAAATGTAATAATATAATAAAAAAATGTTAATGAAAATGAGGACGGTAGTTGAAAAGTTTTATAAATTTAATTGAAATCATTATAAATGTAATTGAAATGATTTTATAATTCAAATATGTAAATGAAATTATTATAATTTCTTTCCATTGAAAAGTAACGGAAAACTTTTATGAATGTAATTGAAAACTCTACCATTTGTTACTCTATCAAAGTTATAAATGTATGATATCAATTTTGTCACCACATCATCACGACAGGTATCTTGTTTTGAATTTGATTGATCATTGATGTCAATTTTGCCGCCACATCATCACGTCGGGTATCTTGTTTTGACTGAAACTTCTTCGTTTTATCTCTAATTTGAGTGAACCAAAATAGACGTTGAAATCGTTATTTCCAACCTTACATGGTAGACAAAATACTAATAATGGTTAATAATTGAAGGTAGGTTTGTTATCATCAAAATATTAATTAATTAATTTGAGATTAAGAGCCAAAAAGCCAACCGCCTGAGACTAAATGGTGTTTGGGAACTGATAAGAAGTACGAGTTAGTTGATTTAGGATCTTTATGCGTTGGTTAGGGTCACTTGAAAGTGTAGGTCAACCTCATCGTGGCTTCATTGGGTGTGTGTCGGTTAAGAGACCGAACATGAAACCTAGGTTTTAGTCTATAAGTTTTCCTTCTCTCTCCTGCTTTGTGGTCGAGTTTCCTTCATGTTTCACTTTGTATTAGACTTTTTTTTTTTTTTTTGCCTTATTTCATTCTTGATTTCTCTAGTCGGTTCTTTTGATCCAATAAACACGTATTAGCCAACTCGAATGATTTGAGAAGAGTTTGGAAGGAATTTGGTTTGAAAATTCGAAACGACAGAATCAACTCAGATAAAATGGAGATGGAAAGATAAAAAAAAAAAACCTTAGTTAAATGAAGAAGAGACGCTGCGAGCAGTGGTGTCGTCGGGATGAATGAAAAAAGGGCAAAGAGAGAGAGTTCGAAAGGATGGAAATCGAGCTGCATGGTCACCGAGGTAGCAATCTAGGTTAAACTAAATATTAATTCTAAAAAAAAAAAAAAAATAATATATATATATATATATATATATTAAGAACTAAAAATATAATTTTATCAATATTTAAAAAAAAGAAATAAAAAGGAAATAGAGATGACACGTCAACATTCATATTGAATGAGGTGGCACGTGAGTGGGCCATTTTACAGTCTGGTAGACGAAAACCCCCTTCCTTCCCATTGTCTCTTGACACGTGTCACTTTTTTTTTTTCTCTCTCTCTCTCTCTCTCTCTCTCTCTAGTTTCAGTGAAGTTGTTCGGTAGGCATCGCAGAGGTTGCCCAATAATCTTTCGCTAAACCTCCTTTTTCGCTCTCTATTTGGCCATCTTCCAACTCGATCCTTCTTCCGTGCCTTAATTTTCGAAGCTTCTTCTGTGTTCTTTTTCGATTCAATTTGGACCGAGCAATCCGTACCCTTTCTTCTCCATTCATTTCACCACAACTTTTCTCGCTCTATCTCATTCATATCGCAAAATCTCCCTCATCCTTCTATTTCCTTCTCTCTGTTTTCGGGCACACCCATTCCGGGGTTCTTGGATTTCTGGATTTTTGGATTTTGTTTTTGTTTTTGTTTGTGTGTTGTGTTCTTTAATGATTGGCCGCTGGAGTGGAACTCGGTAACTGGGTTGAACTCTGTTTTTCGTTTTGTTTTTGATCTCGGTTTGTGCCGTCATGAGTGCTGGAGGTGGAAATCGCTTAATCTCCGTTCAACCGGATGAGTTGAAGTTTCAGAGTATGTAATTTTGTTTCGATGTTTCGGATTTGTTTTAGTTTCTTATATCTTCTTGTTCTTATGTATGTTCTTGAATCTTCAGTGGTTGTTCGTTTAATTTTTGTGTTGTTTTTGCTTGGAATTGATTGATTTTGCTCATTCTTGTCATGGGAGGAGGAAAACGTTGTTATATGAGGATTAGGGTATGGATTTATGTGGGGAAATTCTGTGATTGTGAGCGTTTTTCAGGTCCTTATTGTTATCATTCCAAGGAAACTTTTCTGGAATCTGCCAAAATACTCAATAATCATGTAGCATTTTCAATTTCCTTGTATTGAGTGTTGAGATTTGAGTGTTGTAGTATGCTATAGGGGACAAAGCCTCCTAGCTTCAAGCCATTTTCATGGAGGTGGAGGCGTTTTCTAAGAGAGACATATGCCTCTTGTAAATGAAAAGAAGGGTTAAGCCCTGATCTAAAATTTGTGTGTCGTCTTGAGACGACCGGTTACGATAGATTGTTTGGTGGCATCATCATATTTGTGATGAACATTTTGGAGCTGGTTGAATGGATCTTAAAGAAGACTGGATACAGTTTTCATGGTCCAATGTTTTGTGTTTGATCATTGACTGAATGCTTACTTTGCTGTTAAGGATGTTGTTATAGTGTTTGGTTATAAATAGATGAAGTTTGAAAGAAGAACGCTAGGCAATTGTTTAGCGGTTTAGGCTCGAGTGTATCACGAAAGGGCAAGTTCCAAGTAACTCGAATACTAGGGGAGTTATCGTGTAGTTCTATTATCTTTTGAAATATCGCTCTACGATATCCAATGTGTTATGACACCAACATATTGTATCGAAGAAACGATAAAGGATGTTCATTCAGTGGTTTTGTTTGTTCATGAGTGTATTCATATGACTGGTTTCCTGGTTAACATTTTTTGTGTTTTGAACTTATGAACGTCGGGCCAATATCATCAGTTGAGTTGGAAAAGCAGAGCTTTTGTGATCTTAAAGTTGCAAACAACACAGAACATCATGTTGCCTTTAAGGTAATAAATAGTTTGATTGTTATAATCGACCTTGACTATCGATTACCGAACGAATTTTGCATATTTTGTATTTGGTTAACTTTAAATGTATATTTCTCTATCACTCGTGCTATAGGTCAAAACGACCTCGCCCAAGAAGTACTTTGTGCGTCCCAACACAGGTGTTGTACAGCCTTGGGATTCTTGCATCATAAGAGGTCTTAATTGTTATAACCATTTTATTCTTATCTATTGCAATGATAAAGGAGTTTTCTGCTAACCTTACCATTATTTGCCCTCGAGTTTTCTCTTGATTCGTCGAGCTTTATCTTTATCTGTTAAAATAACGTCGAAGTTGCTCGTGGATCGACAGTGACTCTCCAAGCCCAGCGAGAGTATCCTGCAGATATGCATTGCAAAGATAAGTTTCTCTTACAAAGTACAATCGTCCCTCCAAATACTGATGTCGATGAGCTTCCGTCTGATGCTGTAAGAATTTTGACTCGGGCGTTCGTTCGTTTGAATGAACATAGCATTTCATTATAATAAGCTCCATTTAAGTGTTATGATCTTATTTTCAGTTCAATAAGGAGAGTGGAAGGACAATCGAGGAATGCAAGCTTAAGGTTATCTATATGTTTCCTAATTCAGCTATGGGGAACCCAGAAGATGAAAAGAATTCTCAAAACTCCACTGTGAGTGCTCAAATTCTCCTTTTTGTCCCTTTCGTATATAAATAATGCTTGTTTTGAAATGCCCTTTGTCCATAGTTGTCTGCATATTCATAAGTTGTTTGCCTTACTGATTATTTGTAGACATAAAGCCTTTATGGCTCGTAAATTTTAAACTAGTATAAATGCAACGGCCCAAGCCTACCGATAACCGATATTGTCCTCTTTGGGCTTTTCCTCTTGGGCTTTCCCTCAAAGTTTTTACAATGTCTCTGCTAGGGAGAGGTTTCCACACCCTTATAAAGGGTGTTTCGTTCTCCTCTCCAATCGATGTGGGATCCACAATCCACCCCTCTTTAGGGCCTAGCGAGGACGCTGACACTCATTCCTTTCTCCAATCCATGTGGGACCCCCACCAAATCCACCCCCCTTCGGGGCCTAGCGTTCTCGCTGGCGCATCGCCTTATGTCCACCCCCTTGGGGCTCAGTCTCCTCGCTCGCATATTGACTGATGTCTGGCTTTGATACCATTTGTAACGGTCCAAGCCCACCTCTAGCATATATTGTCCTCTTTGAGCTTTCCGTTTCAGACTTCCTCTCAAAGTTTTTAAAACGCTAAGAAGAGGTTTCCACACCCTTATAAACCACCATAGGTTGGCTAGTGGTCAATAAGGGTCGAGGAAATGAAGTCAAACCCTGGTAATCACCTATTTAGTTATTCATATGCTATGAGTTATTCTGATAACGTAGAAGCGTGAGATGATTGTCTCGTGAGAGTAGGCAAAGAAAATTAAAACGAGTATAGATTGTTGTCTCATTTACCGTCTTGTCCCAAAATCAGCAGGCTGTACAACGTCTAAAGGATGAAAGAGACATGGCTATAAGGCAAACTCATCAATTACAACAAGAACTGGTGAGTTAAAGAACACCACCAACTTTGATTCAAGTTAGCATTGAGGTGTTAGTTAGTAGGTGATAGAATAATGTATATTGATACGAAATACTGTGGAATAGGGGATGCTGAAGAGACGAAAATATCGGAAGGGGGATCCTGGGTTCTCGTTTACGTTCGCGATCTTCGTGGGGATCATTGGGATCATGGCAGGTTTCCTGTTGAATCTCACATTATCTTCACCAGGTACAGAATGAGTTTGGGGCGGGCATGTGTTTCAGATGCTGAGCAGACAATTTTTGTGGTCAATTTCATTGTATAATTTCTCTACTTCCCAAGTTTTGTATATTAGGAAACGCTGCAAATTTGTGGTCTTCATATCATACCTTCATTTTTCAAACAAATTGTTCATTTTTGTGCCAATGGAATATGAATGAATGCGGATTAAGTTTTAGTTCTTTTATACTAATTCTTTTTTTAGGGATGTTTTTGGATGTAATTTGTCTTTCGGACTTACCGTCAAGACTTTAAAGGTTTCCGCACCTTTATAAAAGGGTGTTTTGTTCTCTACTCTCACAATTCACCCCTCTTTGGGGCCCAACGTCCTTACTAGCACACCACCTCGTGTCTACCCCTTCGGGGAATAGCCTCCTCGTTGGCACATCGCCTGATGTCTTGCTTTAATACCATTTGTAACATCTTAATATAAAGGGTGTTTCGTTGTCGGGTCCCACTCTCACAATTAATTTAGTTCATTAAGAAACCAAATTATTTATTGAACAAACACACCTAATATAACATGTTATTTTATATACACCGACTAGTATGAGATCTTCTCCAACAATTTAAAAAAAAAAAAAAAAAAAGAAAAAAAAATTAAGGAATTTCTTTGTCTATTTATTTTCTTTTTTAAAATTGTATTCTATACAGAATGATTCAGACCTCTCTTTTATTTTAATGTTTTTCATTTACTTCATTCAATTATTATCTTAATAAGATAACATATTTAAATTAAATTATACCAAAAAAAAAATAATGATAATTATATAAGAATAATTCATATACAAAAACATGTATACAACATAACAGTTTCATTATTGATATTATAAGGTTTGAAAAATATATTTAAAAGTTGTAACGTCGTATTCATATTAAGATTTTGAATTCGGATTTGACATTTGACAGTCCGCATTCTCTTACATCCTCTACGACATGTTCCCGCTATTCACTTGAACAACTTTTAAGAGTGAAAACTATCATTCACAAAATACACAAAGGAATTACATAGTACGAAATAACGTAAAAACGGATTCATTAAAAAATCCCATTCAATATTCAAATTGTTTCTTTTTGATTCGGTGAAATTTCATCCAAATGCAGTAGGATCACAGTAAAGAGAACTATTCCGATTTCAGCAAAGTTGAAGAAAAAAAAGAATTTTATTTATCTTAGAGATTGGGTAATTCTAGAATTTTTTTAATTGAATTATGATCCATCCAAAGAGTAAAAAGAATCGACTAATTATTCTATGATTCATAAATTTTGACTCGATTTCTATATGGGATAAAGAGTTGTTGGTGAAAAATAAAAAACGGTAAACGTCAATTTTTTATAAAAAAAGGAATCATAGTTTAAAAATCGAAAAACTTTTTCAGTGAGCATAAAACATGTTAAAATAATCTGTGGTGGTCGGTGGAAATACCTTTTCCCGTCGAAAACAATTTTTACCAAGTAGATAATGTAGTCATATTGTGGAGATGCGTCGGGACTATCATAACCCGAGTTCAAATTCCAAATCTTAGTTCAAACCGTGAACTGGGACAACAATCTTTAATAAAATTTGGAAGAGGAGTGGGTGAGGTAAGATGCAATGCACATAGAATAGAAATGGCAAAGAAGCAAATATTTTGAAAGAAGAGAAAATCACATGCCATTGAGTTATTAGGTTTTAATTTTTAGGGTTTTGTGGCCAACCAATCACTCCTATTGCTCATGCTTACCCCACTTCATTTTGTGTAAATTTTACTTATTTTTATATAATATCTAAAAACTAATTTTAAACACCGACCAAATCCGTAAAAGATATACCAATTTTTTCTTCGTGTAGTCATGTTTTGTAACGGTTATAAAAGTCGTTGGAGAGGGACGCGTCTATTACCACATCAACTATGAAATCGATTGTATTCTGAAAAAATTTGATAGAACCGATTCAGTTTACGGGTTGATATTTTTGGCAAAAATAGGATTAAAAATTTAAGGTAGCCCTATTTACTTTTAAAAGGCTTAAAAATATTTAACGTTTATAACTAATGTTAGTGATGCGTTGTAACTTGTAAATGTTTGATATTTGAACTTTATGATATTTGTAAATGTTTGATATTTGAACTTTATGATATTTTAGTTATTAATATACTTGTATTGTGAATAAATATAATTTTTTTAAATAATTAAAAAAACCCGACAACCCAATCAACCAAACGCGAAAATAGAGTGTTAGGTTGGGTTGTAAACTCTATTGAAGTTGCTCGAGTCACCCACTCAACCAACCCATAATTTCAAGTAGGTCAAAAACTACATTTTTTTCTGAAAAAATTATTATGCAAGGGCATTTATGTAATTATACATGATACACGAAGCGTTGTAATGGATCAGTGATTTATTTTTGGTCCGTTTCTAATAGGGGTAATGATCTTATCGTCCATTCATCCCATTTAACAAGAACTTCTTCGAGAACAAAATTTAAGTTATGGATGAGCTAGAAAAAACAGGTTCTACGTATTAAAATTTAATACAATTTTTTTTTTTTTTAGATTAGGTTCCATCTTGGTGTTACGATGTATATTTCTTCCTGTGTCTTCTCTATTTTGTTCTTCATATTCTTCATCTGGATCGAGTGTGTAAGTTCTGCGATCTTTAACAACTAGTATTAGAGTTAAAGAGATTCACCCCGATCTGTGAAGATGTCAAGTTTGAAAATTAGGATCGAGAAGCTTGATAGCTTCGATATTGATTTTTGGAAGGTGTAGGTTGAAGATTATCTGTACTAGAAAGATATTCACAAGCCCTTGTTCAGGGTGAAACTGAATTCCATGACCACGGAGCAGTGGAAGCTCAAGGATTGATAGATTTTAGAGTTGATCCATTTGACGGTATAATACCTGAAGTAAGAATAAAGTAACTCAAGTAAGATTAAGCCGCCCATGTGAGTTCTAAAGGATTAAGGGAAATGAATTAAAGAGATTCAAGCCGGAACAAGGACTCTAACCAAGTCATTTCAATACCTTCCTCGATTTTTAATCTCTTATTAAGGTACTCAAGAACCTAAAAATGATCAACAAATCGTACATAATGTTTATAAGAAATTTGGATTTTAAAGAAAAATAACCAAAATACCCTTGAACTTCAACAAATTTACCAAAACGCCATGGATTAGGAAATCAAATCCGTGGCGGTGAGCAGTTTTTAGAAAATCCACACTATCTTAGCTTTCAACCTTTGGATTTTCACCAAATTTGAGTATGTTCCGAACCTCATTATATCCAACAGCTAAAATTTAAATTGGAGATAAATTGCTCGATAACTGAAGAGGATATTCTCGACGAAAAATCTAGAAAACTCAAACTTCAATTCATGATGATTCTAGAGGTTTTAACGTCGGTTTAAGCTCCCTCTATAAAGTATGAAGTAGGGGCTTTCATTTGGAACAAGAATCGAGCTAACTCGAGCCTCCAATTTCAAGTTATAGCCTTTGAGATTTTGAGTTTCCTACTCTACTTCTTTCAAATTTGAGAGTTATAGTCCACCATTTCCCTTTAAACTTGTTCTTACACCTTCTAAATAAGATTACCCACAAGTTCGATGAAGGAGTCGAGTGCTGAAGAAGCCTCAAATATCAATTCCCAATCTAGCCTGCCATTAACGAGAAGAGGCTAAGCTTCAAATTTCAATCCGAGCCTACAAGCAAATTCACCGAGAGAGGCCAATCTCATTCGGTTTCTACACTTTCAAGGAACATTTCCATAGAAAACCGCAAAGACTAACAAGTCATGGAGGGTGCCCACGGGCTCAAATTGAGGGTAAAGATTGAATTCCTATATGCAATCCATTTTTCTTAAAATTGAGCATTCCTTTAGTTAATACGCCATAAAACAAGCTATCCAAGAAAACGAAAATTTGGTATTTTGGGTGAGTTGTAGACCGAGGAAACAAATAAAAAATTAAGACCACACGCTTAAAGACGTTCCTCCAAAATAATTTCTTTAGCTAGATGGAAGAATAAAGAAGAAATTTCATGAAAAAATCGAGCCTTGAATAGCTCTAGAATTGACTGTCCAATAGAAATTTTATGGGTTGAGCTACAACGAGGAAAATAATTTTTGGCAAACTTTGGAGGTGAATAACTTAGGCTATAATCCACGAGAATGTATGAAATTAATCTTTAGCTCTTCCCCGTAACACCATCTTTAAGTTTCATGAAGGAATTGAGGAGAGACGATTTTTCAGGCTGCGACTGCGTAGTTACTCTTTGGGAGTAACAGGTACCGGAGCATTACACTCCCCTCAGTGAAAGTTCTATTATGTCCTTTGAAATCCAAATGTCTGTTATGATGGCGCATGCCTCGTGGGCTCTGCATGCATCATATTATTTATGTTATGTGATTGTGTTCTATGTAATGACATATGATGCTATTATATGTATGTATATGATATCCATTACGCCATATAGTAAATGAAATGAAACACTATGTACGTCATGTTATATGTTGTCATGTAAGCTATGTGATGGATTATTTGATGATTGTCATGTATACATGATGCATATATGTACTATGTCATGGATGAAAGAAAAAAAAAAAAAAGAATGATGTTAATGTTATGCTATGAATGAAAATCATGGAGACCTCATGCATGTATGTATATCATGTGCATCAGAATGCTTCCCCATTATGTTATGCTAGTATGGACACGTACCTTCAATATTTATGTTCGCCATAATATTATGCGGGTCTTTCCTTTCCTATGGCTTTCGGTGACATGTTAGCGTGTTGTGCCCGACCAAGTTAGGCCTAGCGAGTATGTATACGATTCCGCCTGGTGAGTGGGCCGTGTGTGGGGAAGTACCACACATCCAACACTGCACGAAATTGGAAAGAGCCTAAGGTCATGTTACGATTTTAAAGGATAGGTTCCAATCATGTTATGTGTGTGATTGCATTACTAACTCCAATTGTGGGATGACTTACCGAGTATTTCGTAAAATACTCAAGCCACATGCTACCCTTGTATTTTTCAGGTAAAGGTAAAGCATCTCTGCACGGATGACGGTGAATGCTAGAATGACCATGGAAGTCAAGATAAGGCAGTGGTATGCATTGATTTTCATTTAGTAGTTGATAGGTGGCTTTTCATTTTCGTATTCAAATACTATGTTATTTTTATTTTCTTGTTTCAAATTAGACTTGTAAGTCCATGGTTTCATTTTTAAAATGTTTTATTTTAAATATTCGCATATGTTATTAAAGACATGTATGTGGTGATGTCACTAATTTAGGCAATGAAATTAAGGGCGTTACAGTTGGTATCAGAGCCTTAGGTTTTTAGATCCTGTAGATCGGGCTACAATGTAGGCCCAACATACTTCCATGGTCCTTCAACAGATCTCCTACCGACGGTAGGTATGCCTTACAAAAGATAATAAATAATGTTGTTTTGTTATACTATGTTTTACCTTGCATGGAATGTGAAGATTTCAGTAGTGTAATATGAACTAAATGTTATAGTACTTTAACGTTGGATTTCCTAGCCATGTAGTTAACGTTTCAAGATTCTTATATGAAGCTTGATTTGTAAGTACTTACATGTAAGGATACCCATTATGCTTATGTGATACCAATTTAAGAATACTCATTATGCTTATGTTATACCAGTTTAAGAATACTCAATATGCTTATGTGATACCAGTTTAAGGATACTCATTATGCTTATGCGATACCAGTTTTTAAAGGGGTCTTGTTACGTTTTCTTCTTAATGTTACAAAGGATTTGAAAGAAAAAACCCTAAGATTGAGTTAAGTATTTAAGGTTTTCCAACATTAGTGTCCACACGAGTATTGAATTCAAGAAGCGCCTGAGCCATAAACTTACTAAATGAATTATGTTGCTCGTGATATTTGAGGAGAAAACTCAATATGACATGATAAGGTTAGGTATGAAATTTGGTGATCATTAGATTATGATAAGGACTAAACCAATGGTAGGTGTAAAATGACTAAAATGCCCTTATAATTATGTATTATTGGCTTATGACCAAAGTGACCCCTAAATGACATGAAACTTGATGAGGAGTCTTATTTCATGTTTTAAAAGGATTGTACAAAGTTACAAGACCATTAGAATTTGTTGAGGATTTAAACCAAGATTTGGGGTGGTAATGACCAAAATACCCTTATGAAAATTCTAAGATGTGTTCAAGATCCTACCCGACTCAAAATATTATGCAAATTTATATGAGACTTGTTTATGATATTAAGGGTAAGTATGTAAGATCTTAAGGGAATTAGGACGAGTGCTTAATCGAGAACCAACTGACGCCAACAAGACTGTGAATAGAGATACAAACTTGAACAAACTTGAACCACAAGCTGAGGAGTCGAGAGTGAGAATAGAGATCTAAACCTGAACATCAAGTTGAGGAGTCGAAGACCTTACAATCGAAAATAAAGAACCAAACTGACGCCGACGAGAGTGAGACACAGACCTTGCAATAAAAAACAAAGAACCAAACTGACATCGACGAGAGTGAGATACAATACAAAAACCAGACGAACAAACGCATAAAGAAGAAGAAGAAGAAAATGTAATGGCGAGAGACGAAGAGTTCATAAAGAGTACTGAGTAGTACAAATGGAAGTGTAACGCAACTTATATCCTCAATCGTTGTCTACTCCACTTCTTGGAGATAAGTCGCCGTTTGAATTTCTCTAAGGCTACTCTTCACATTATGACAATTTCCATACATTTGGTTGTCGTGTTTATCGTTCCATGTGTGATTATATGTCTAACAAACTTTCTCCTTGCAACATTCTATGCATTTTCATGGGTTATAGTTCTCCTCATAAAGGATTTTGTTCTCTTGATCCCACCGTCTCTAGGCTATACATCACCCGCCACACTCAATTTAATGAGACTCACTTTCACGTTGTCCCTAGCTCCCAGGCCCAACCTATTTTCTCTTCTCATATTTCAAATTTCTTGGAATTGCGTCTTTACCATATTGATCAATTCCCCCTACCGCTTCTTTACCACACATTACTCGATCCAACTCCTCTCTGTGTGATATTTGTTTTGACCTTGTGGATGAGTCTATGCAGGTTTATACTTATCTTGGAGGTCCCTCTTTGCCACCCTTGGCTTCTGATCTGCCCTCTATTGAACCTGTGGTTGATTCTTCTTCTTTTTGGGCTTTCATCTTGTGATCACACAAGCCAAATCTATTATTTTCAAGACTCGTCATCCAACAAATCNTTTTTTTTTTTTTTTTTTTTTTTTTTTGCTCTTTTTGCATCCACGGAGCCAAGAGGATTCAAATCTACGGTTAAGAATCTTGCTTAGCTTGCTGCCATGGATGAGAAAATGCGAGCTTTATAACAAAATGACATTTGGATTCTGGTTCCTCTGATAAGTTCAGCTGCAGATTGTTAGAGCAGAAAACATAAACAATTGGATCTTAAGTGCGGTTTTATTAATTCTAAGCATGACATTATATAGCCTTTACATAAAGATACAAAAAGATAGAAACCACAAATAACTTAAAGTAGTTGAACATAAAAATATCAGCATAAACATCCTAAGAGTCCCAAAGAATAGGACTCCTTAAAAACTAGAACTATATTTAAAATAGAAAACTAGACCCGTGACTCCTAACATTCCCTCCCTTAAACTTATTCCAGTGTTTTTTTTTACAAGAATTGGTTTAAGTCTGAAATATCACATACACCAATCTCTTTACGCAGTTTCTGAAATGCTTCCAACTTGAGAGGGTTTGTCAACAAATCAGCAAGTTGATCTCGAGTACCATAGAACACTAAGTTGACAGTGCCTTCTTTTGTAAGATCTCTAAGAAAATGAAATCTCACGCTTATGTGCTTAGAACGACCATGTAGAACTTGTTAAAGATCACGTATTTGTTTAGATTGCTGTCAGTTAGTATCTAACTAAATCTCTATTATAGTTATAGTTAGGAGTTAGATTTAGTTTTGATTTGATTAGATTTAGTTTTGATTTGTTTACTGGTTTGTTACCAGATTTTCTGCAGATTTTTAGGTAGATTTTCTAGATATCTCTTTGTTTACTGGTGTGTGTATATATATAGAGCATTCTTGCTCTTCATAATTTAATAAACTCATCAACCATTCAATAACTCAGTCTTTCACTAACAATTGGTATCAGAGCTATCTTCTTAAGGGATATGTGAGATCAAGATGGAAGGAGAATCTAGTTTTTTCGCTGTTGCACCACCAGCCTTTGATGGAGACAATTATCAAATGTGGGCAGTTCGTATGACGACTTATTTGGAGGCCTTGGATCTTTGGGAAGCAATAGAAGAGGATTACGAGGTCCCTCCGCTTCCAGCAAATCCTACTGTAGCACAAATCAAATTACACAAGGAAAAGAAGACAAGGAAATCAAAGGCGAAAGCTTGCCTATTTGCCGCTGTATCTCAAATGATCTTCATGCGAATAATGTCCCTCAAAACAGCAAAGGAAATCTGGGATTATCTCAAGGCCGAATATGAAGGAGATGAGAGGATTCGTGGAATGAAAGCCCTAAATTTGATTAGGGATTTCGAGTTGCAGAAGATGAAGGAGTCGGAGTCGGTGAAAGAGTACTCTGACAGACTTCTCAGTATTGCCAACAAGGTGAGATTGCTTGGTTCTGTTTTAAATGATTCAAGGATCGTTGAAAAGCTGCTAGTCACTGTTCCAGAGAAGTTTGAAGCCACCATTACTACTCTGGAGAACACCAAAGACTTGTCAAAGATTTCTCTTACAGAGCTCTTGAATGCTTTACAAGCACAAGAGCAAAGGAGGTCTATGAGGCAAGAAGGGGTGATTGAAGGTGCCTTACGTGTTAAGCATCAAGACAGCAGCAGGTATAAAAACAATAAAAATTTCAAAAATCAATTGACGTATGGAGATTCATCTGCCAATTATCAGAAGACAAAAGAAGGAGGTTTCAAAAAATCCTATCCACCTTGCCGCCATTGTGAGAAGAAAGGTCATCCACCATACAAGTGTTGGAGAAGACCTGACGCCTTCTGCTCCAAATGCAATCAACTTGGACATGAAGCTGTGATCTGCAAAGCCAAAGATCTGGTGAAAGAAGTAGATGCACAGGTAGTTGATCAAGAAGGAGAAGAAGATCAATTGTGTATGGTCACTTCTTCCTCAAGCAAAGAATCAAGCGAGAGCTGGTTGATTGACGTGGGTGCACAAATCGCATGACATATGACAAGGAGTCTTTTGAGAAATTAAGAGACACTGAAGTTAAGAGAGTGAGGATTGACAATGGTGAACACTTGGAAGTCAAGGGAAAAGGCACAGTAGCTATAACAACTATGAAGGTACAAAATTTATTCCAGATGTTTTATTTGGACCTAAAATTGATCAAAATCTGTTAAGCGTTGGTCAGTTACTTGATAAAGGCTATAAAGTGTTGTTTGAGAATAAGCAGTGCTTGATCAAAGATGCTAGTGGCAAAGACTTGTTCAATGTCAAAATGGAAGGAGAAAACTTTGCTCTAAATCCGACGGCCTTTATATCCAGAGTTAGTACCATTGAGATTTGGCACAAAAGACTTAGACACTTTCATCATCAAGGTTTGATTCAGATGCAATCAAAGAAACTGGTAGAAGAACTCACTAACACTGATGAGGACATGCCTCCTTGCCGTACTTGTAATTTTAGGAAGCAACATAGGTAACCCTTTCCTAAACCGGCATGGAGAGGTTCGAAAAAATTGCAGCTGGTTCATACTGAGCTTTGTAGTCCTCAGCGAACACCATCATTAAATGGTAATCTTTATTACACTATTTTTATTGATGATCTAACAGAAGTTGCGGGTGTATTTTGGAAATTCAAAGCCAGAGTTGAGAATGAAAGTGCATGCTTGATTCAGACTATAAGATTAGATTATGGCAAAGAGTACACTTCAGAAACTTTTAACAGGTTTGTGAAGAGGCTGAAATTGAACATCAATTGACAGCACCATACACTCCTCAACAGAATAACATCAGTGAAAGGAGGAATAGATTCATAATGAAGATGACGAGATGCATGCTTCATGAGAAGGATCTTCCAAAACGTTTGTGGGAAAAAACAGCAAACACTGTTGTGTGTTTGCAAACTCGAATTTCAACAAAAGCTGTGAAGGACTTACACCATTTGAAGTTTGGTATGGTTACAAACATTCTTTAAAGTTTCTTAGAGTATTGGGGTGTCTTTGCTTCACTTACATTCCATAGGTCAAGTTTGATAAGCTTGACAAGGTCAAGTTTGACAAGCTTGACAAAAAGGCATAAGCTGTCATTTTTGTTGGGTATAGCATTATATCAAAAGCTTACAGAGTTTTTCAACCACACATTAGTTGTGTTATTGTGAGCCGAGATGTTCATTTTGCTGAAAATGAACAATGAAATTGGGAAGAATTGACGAAGATGAATCAGATTTCTAATGCACCAAACAATTTAACCTTTGGTAGCATATTAGAAGAGTCTGAAGATGAACGACAAAAGGAGTCTGAAGATGAACGACAAGATGCTTTGGTTAATGATGCACCTGTTAGAGGAGGAGCTTTCGGTGATCGAGAAAAATAAAATCTGGTAGTTGGTTGATCGACCTCTAAACAGAAAGATAACTGGAGCAAGATGGGTGTTAAAAAAAAAGCTTGGAGTTCATAGCATCTAAACAAGGAGGAGTGTTAAAGATCACGTATTTGTTTAAATTGCTGTCAGTTAGTATCTAACTAAATCTCCGTTATAGTTAGGAGTTAGATTTAGTTTTTGATTTGATTTAGTTTTGATTTGATTAGATTTTGTTTTGATTTGTTTACTAGTTTGTTACCAGATTTTTAGGTAGATTTTCTAGATATCTCCTTGTATTCTGTGTATATATATAGAGCATTCTTGCTCTTCATAATTTAATAATCTCATCAACCATTCAATAACTCAGTCTTTCACTAACAGAACTAGATTCTTTGACAGCTTAATAGTTGAAGCATTATCGCACATGAGTTTGGTTCCTTCTATCTGTAAAGAACCGATCTCCTTGAGTATTCTTCTCATCCAAATAGCTTGACATGCACATGCAACAGCAACAACAAACTCCACGTTTGTGGTTGATAAAGTGACTATAGGTTGCTTTCTTGATGATCAAGCCACTGCTCCTTCACTCATCATAAACACATAGCCTGAAGTGCTTTTGCGGTCTTCTATGTCGCCGGCATAGTCACTATCAGTAAAATCGATCAGCTCACTCACTCCTCCCCTTTTGTAGAATATACCATAGTTACCTGTACTTTTCAAGTACCTCAAACCTCTTTTTGCTACTGCAAAATGTTGTTGAGTTGGACAAGCCATAAAACGACTTATTAGACTAACAACAAACATAAGATCAGGACGAGTGACAATGAGATACATCAAGCTTCCTACTATCTATTTGAAAAAAGTTGCATCCATTTTAATGCGATTTTCATCTTTACCAATTTTTTGTCTTGGAACAATGGGATTACAGACAGAGTTGTAATTTTCTATCTCAAATCGCTTCAAAACCTTAGCTGTATACTTCCTTTGACATATAAAAATGTCATCTGATCGTTGTATTACTTCAATCCCTAGAAAGAACCTCATGTGGCCTAGATCAGTCATATCAAACTCCTTTTTCATAGAACATTTAAATTCTCCCAATAATGTTTCATCATTGCTAGTAAACAAAAGAGTGTATGCTCACTAGAACGGCTTTCAAAACCTTCTTTGATGAAGTAGAATTCGATTCGGTTGAACCATGCTTTAGGTGCTTGTTTTAACTCGTAGAGTGCTTTGTTGAGCTTATAGTGATATGTTCACTCTCCTTTTTTCATAGCCTCTTGGTTGTGCTACAAAGATATCTTCTTTCAATTCTCGGCGTAGAAAAGCTGATTTTACATCTAACTGATAAAGTTTCCAGCCTTTCTAAGCTGCAAAGCTATGATTATCTTCACAGTATCCATTCTAGCTACCGACACAAAAACTTTAGTGTAATCAATTCCATGCTCTTGTGTGTATCCTTTTACCACCAATCTTGTCTTGTATTTGTCAACCTCTCCAAGCTTATTTAGCTTAGTTTTATAAATCTATTTTACCCCAATTTTCTTAGCACCAGCAGGTAGCTAGATCTGATTTTTTCAATGGATTTAATCTCCTCATCCATGATGGCACTCCTCCACTTCAAGTTTTGACTGCTTCCTCATACTTTACAGGATCTAAATTGTAAAAAATGTCATGCTAACATCGTCTTTTTCGGACAAACCTTCACCAGAAACATAATCAATTGACCATATAGGTGGACGTCGACTTCTACCCTCCCTTATAGCCAAACCTGGTTCGATTTCAGTAGCAGGTGCAGCAGTAGGTTCAATTTCACCATATGAGTTAATCGATGAAGTTGAACCTGTGTGTTGTTCGGTGTCTTCTTTAGTTGCAGTTGAAATTTCAATGCTTTCTCCCCCATCTAAATCAGTTTCATTTTTAGAATTTTTCCAATCCCATTCACGATCCTCATAAAAAATTACATCGCGGCTAACTGTGATTTTGTTTGCAACAGTATCAAACATTATGTACTCTTTGGATTCACCACTGATTCTAAATGAAACACAACTTACACTTTTATCTTCAAGCTTTTTCCTCTTAGCATCTGAAATATGACCATATCTCACACATCCGAAAACTCGAAAATAGTCAACTGATGGTTTTACTCCACTCCAAGCCTCTTCTGGTGTCACATCTTTTACTGCAAGAGTTGGTGATCGATTTAAGACATGATTCACCCATATAACAGCTTCAGGCTAGAATTTCTTTGGTACTTTCTTTTCTGTTAACACAGCTCCTACCATGTTCATCATTGTATGATTTTTGCGTTCAGCTATGCCATTTTGTTGTGGAGTATAAGCTGTGGTCAGTTGTCTCTTCACTCCATGCTGCTTGCAAAAGTCATTAAATTCTGCCGAATTGAATTCTTCTCCTCTATCTATTCTCGGGCTATGGGCATTCCAACTTCTTTTTCCACCATAATTTTGAGACATTTAAAATGGTAAAATGTTTCTCATTTTTCTGGGAGAAAGTACATTCATGCCTTCCTAGAAAAATCATCTATAAAACACAACACATACCTTTTCTCGCTGCTTGAAGGCAGAGTAATTGGACCACACAAATCAGCATGAACAAGTCCCAATTTTTTTGTTGCTCTCCATTGACTGTATTTTGGAATTGGAGTCCGATGTTGGTTGCCCTTTATACATGCTTCGCAAGTGATGCTTGGATCAACAATTTGCGGCAAACCTTCCACCATGTTTTTATGTTTCAAAATACGAAGGCCTTTGTAGCTGAGATGACCATAAACGATAGTGCCAAAGTGTTGATTGATCTGTATTAGAGACTTGGAGGCAGCTCCCTTCAGTTGTTGTGATTGATGACTCTGCAAGCAAAATGAACATTGGGTTTGCACTCATAATTGATTATGTTATTTTCCCCTTTTGTGAATGATAAATACTGCATGCTCCATTTTTTAACCGTACATCTACTCCCTTCTCTTGAAGTTGTCCAACGCTCAAAAGATTTTTTTTGAGTTCAGGTGCCCATTATACTTCTCCAATGGTATAACGATTTTCTTGCAAAAACAATTTTACAATACCTTTCCCAGACACTTTCATTCTGGTATTATTTCCAAGCTTGACACGGTAAGTAAAAGTTTTATCTAAGCTTGAAAACATGTTTTCATTACCACACATGTGATTTGAGCAACCCAAGTCTAAGAACCAGGTGCACTTCTCTTTGGTCCATGAAGTTCTACATAGGTCATGAGCAGCCCCACATCTTCTTTGTCAAGCTCAGCATAATTTGCTTCATTCTTCCACTTTGGACATTCATACTGAAAATGTCCTAAGTTGTGACATTTATAACATTCAACAGTTGCTTTATTGAAATTTATTCTCCCTCTTCCACGCCCTCTTCCTCTGTACGTTCCTCTCCCTCTGTTGTTTGTACTTGATCGACCTACAACATTTAGCACCTGTTCTTCATCATTGTTGCTGAGGCGTCGAAATTTCTCTTCATGCGTCACTAACGAACTTTGTAACTCATCAATGAACATAGTATCAGTATCTTTTGATTCTTCAGTGGATACTACAACGTATGTAAATTTGTCATTAGGGTGCATATGGATTTTTTCTACAATTTTCTTTTCTGACATTTCCTCTCTGTTGCTTCTCATCTTATTAGCAACCTGCATCACTTTTGCAAAATACTCAGTGATGGTTTCATCCTTTCTCATCTCCAGAACCTCAAACTCTCTTCTTAATGCATTAATGAGTGATTTCTTCACTCTTTGGTTTCCAACAAACTTTCTCTTCATTGAGTCCCAAACAATCTTGGATGTGCGACGGTCCAAGATTTGTTCAAAGACAGTTCGATCAATCGCCTGGTACAGGTAATGCCTTACCTGATGATCCTTGACTCTAATTTTTGTTAATGTTTTGTCGTCACTCATTCTCTCAGTGTTCAATCATTTGAAGTTTGCAACTTCTTTCCAGCTGGCTGTGATACCAATTGATGAGTTTAGCAGCAGATTGTTAGAGCAGAGAACATAAACAAATTGATCTCAAGTGCGGTTTTATTAGTTCTAAGCATGACATTATATAGCCTTTATAAAAAGATATGAACTAGAAATAACGTAAAGTAGTTGAACATAAAAATATCAGCGGAAAAATCCTAAGAGTCCCAAAGAATAGGACTCCATAGAGATTAGAACTATATTTGAAACAAAAAACTAAACTAGGGACTCCTAACATCCTTGTCCTACCAACACTAACATCGTGGGCTCTAAATCAGTGTTTCGCACTCAATATTTTTCTAATGGATATGTCGAACGTTTCAAGGCTCGTCTTGTTTCCAAAGATTATATTCAGGTTTCTAGTCTTGACTACACTAATACTTTCAGTCGGGTTGTCAAAGCTACTACCTTCCGTATTTTGCTTTCTCTTGCTGTCACAAATAAATTGTCTCTTTAGCAACTTGATGTCAAGAATGTTTTTCTCAATGACACTCTTATTAGACATGTTCACATGGAACAACCTCTTGAGTATATTGATTCTCATTTTTTCANTTTTTTTTTTTTTTTTTTTTTTTTTTTTTTTTTTTTTTTTTTTTTTTTTTTTTTTTTTTGCAGTCGCGCTGAACGTCTATTATGTTGATGACATTGTTGTTAATGACAACAACTCATCTCTTGATGGCTTTACTCACAAACTTCATTTTGAATTTGCTACCAAAGATTTGGGCTCTTTCAGTTATTTTCTTAGTCTTAAAATTTCACCCACTCCTGATGGTCTATATCAATCTCTTGTTGGCACCCTTCATTGCTTGACTATTACGCGCCCAGATATTGCCCATGTTGTTAATTCTGTTACTCAATTTTTGCATGCCCCTACTACAGATTACTTTCTGTTGTCAAGCGTATTCTTCGCTATGTTAAGTGCACACTCCACTTTGATTTTACCTTTCGTCAATCCACTGTTCCTAGTGCGATAGTGGCTTATTCGAATGCTGACTGGGTTGGCTGTCTTGATACTCGTCATTCTATATCTGATTATTCTATTTATCTTTGTAACAATATTGTTTCAGGTAGTGCCAAAAAGCAACCTGTTGTCTCATGCTCCAGTTATGAATATGAGTATCGTGCTCTTGCCACGACTATTGCTGAACTTCTTTGGCTTACACATCTTTTTTTGAACTCCTGCATGACCTCAAGGTCCCCATTCGACAGCAGTCCATGCTCTTATATGACAACAAAAGTGTAGTTTTTTGAACTCCAATCTCATTTCTCCCAATCGGACCAAGCATGTTGAATTAGATTATCATTTCCTTTGAGAACTTCTTGTTGTTGACAAACTAACCCTACCATCTCCAAGTTTCTGATATCTTTACCAACTCGACCTCTCTTTGAATTTTTCAGATCCAAACTTCACGCTTATTCAAATCCGATACTCACTTGCGGGAATGTTCAGGATATTTAGCATTCCAGTACGATTTACCATATGCATCATATATGACCCTTGATTATAGTCTAATATCTTGTATGCGTTTATTACTCTTTTCATTTCCTTCGTAATCTATTTGGTCTTATTCGATTGATTATAAATAGAAAACTCTCACTATCCTTTAGATAAAATGATTTTAGCAAATATTCTCACATAAGATCAAAGACGAGAAAAAGATGAAACCAAAAAGATAAACAAGAAGGAAAAGACATCCCGACTTACATACATACCTCTCGCTAATGTCATCCGCTCAACAATGCACACACAAAATCTCCAATTTGAGAAGCAATAGAGGACCCCACGGGCTCCCATAATTGCTTGCATACGTTTAATTGCTTCTAAAATGGGATTCTATCAAAATCTTCTCCCCAAATGGGGATGTTGCATTTCTTTCAAACTTGCCATAAAATCTCGTCTCTTCGACGGTTTTAGATTTTCTTGTCTCGTACTCGATCAGATTGAAATAGAAAGCGTGGACTGGAAAGGAGAATGTTTCTCATCTCCGTCCCATCTCGTGAACATCTCTCCATGCATATATTTCTTTAGAGAATGTTTTTCATCTCCGTCCCACCTCGTGAACATCTCTCTATGCATATATTTCCTTAAATGAAATGATATATTTAATATTATGAGGTCATAATTAAAAATATTAGGTGTAATAATTAAAACATGTTTCAAAAAATTATCAATTAAAATAGAAATAAAATGTAATATAAATCTATTAGCAAAACATAAATCAAATTAATAATGGGATGAAATTTCCTTAAATGAAAACCGTGTATACCTTAGTTTTTAAAAGTGGCAAAAATCACACATTTTGGCATTTCTACCTGTCTAAGAATTTTGATAAAATAAAATTTAAATACCTAATATGGAACTATTATTAATCATAATAAATTTCATTTTTTTAGGGTGAAATGTTTATATCTTAATTAAAATATTTTTTTATTCATCAAAATCAACGTTTTATCGATATATGGTGCAACATAACGTGTAATCATCCATATCATCTATCACTTATTTGTACATAGCATTGCATCAAACCGAAACCTTGCACTCAAATGAAGTGTCAGAACCTTACATTGAAATGAAATCTTGCAATAAACTAAAGTGACAGAGCTATCGTCCCACTAAAAAAAATATTCTTGTGATAGGACCCGTTCTTGGTCAGAAATACAGTGAAATTGTCTTTCCTATTCTTTCCCCGACCCCTGCGACTCAGAAAGATGTTCACTTCTTAAACTGAGTGTTATATGACGAATGTTATATGACTCATGTACTTTCACATGTCACACCATATATTTTATGTTAGCATGTTCACACTATGCTGATGAGACATTTAAAATTCATGTTTGTTAACCATGAAAGATATGACATGTAAACCTATAATTTGATACTATAGAATCTCATGCATTTATATGTCACATGCATAAGGATACTTTTTCGTTATGATTAGTACAGTCGTGGACACCATGATATTATACGCGCTCCTTTCCTCTGTGGCTTCCAGCAGCATGAGCATGTGCTAGCCGATAGTCATGCTCCAAGGGGTACGTATACGAGCCTGTCTAGTGAGGCCAATGTGTGTGCATGGATCGTGCGCAGAGAAGTACTACAAATCCAACCTTACTCGAATTGGAAAGTAAAGATCAAAGAAAAGTTTTAGGGAAAGATAGGTTACACTATGATTACATGTGAATGCATTTTTCGACTCAAACAGTGGGATTACTTACTAAATATTTTAAAATATCTAAGTTTCGTACTATTTTTTTTCAAGAAAAGTTAAGGCACTCATGTACAATGTGATCGAAGTCTAGTTTTGAAGTTGAGAGTTAGTTAATTGTTTGCATTTGAATTGTCAGAATGTTTAGTCCCGGCGGAGTTGAACACAAGCCCTGTCAAGCTTCGGTCGGGTTCTTCTATCAATCTCCTGACTCTTGCTTAACTCCTTGTTCTATAAATCCGTCACTAGTTGATCTGATCGGAGAGCCTAGCCCGGAAGAACGAAAAAGACAGAAAAATAAAGCAAAATTAAAAAAAAAAAAAATTTGAATAGGATTGGATGGACGGTTGAGATTGAAAGATCAGACCAAAAAGAGTAAAAATAATGTTGCTCGGCGTGAATAATGAGTTTTTGTAGGACCCAATTTAATATTAGAAAAATATTTATAAAAAAAAAAAGGAAATTAACAAATAAATTAAGGATTTATTTCAGCCATCTGATTTGAACATGATGGAAGGTTTGTCTGTGATGAGCTACCTAATCCAACGGCTGAGAGTCTCTCTTTATATATGAAAATTTGGAAGAGAGAGAAATTAATTAAAGAAATTAAAATGAAAAAGGAAAAAAAACCCAAAGTCACGTCAAATTCATGGGATTCCCACTTTGTATTCAAGACAATATTTTGTTGTTTTTATCAAATTATTGTTAAAAAAAAAAAAAAAAATTATTTATAAGAGAGATTTAATGAGATTTTTTAATATATCTATTAATTGTTAATAAATATCTTATAAAAAAAATTAATAGAAAAATTAAAATAATTCTTAATGGATTTACCTCGACTTATTTAGGACTATTAGAGGTGTTTAAATTACTCTAGAACTCGACCAACTCGAACTACTCAATCCAAACCATAAATATTGTAATGGGTTAAATTGAATTTTTAAAAGATCAAAAATTCGAGTCGGGTTGATATTTTTTTTGTCCCGTAAACCTAACCAACTCATCAAACTTAAAAATAGGGTTACAACTCAACCCTTTACCTACCTTACTTTTAAATTATTATAAAAATTAAAATGTTTTACGTTTATAATAAATGTTAATGATATATTCTGATCTGTGAATATTTGATATTTAAAATTTTAGTTATTAATTTAACATGTAGGGTGGATAAATAGATTTTTTAAATAATTAAAAAAAAAACTCGAAAAATAGAGAGTTGAGTTGGGTTGGTTTGTGATCTATTTGGATGGTTCACGTCACCAACCTAACCAACTTGAAATTTTGGATTTATCCAGTAGGTTTTTCTAAGTGTATATAAACCGTGATAACGAGGCTGTGGCTCGGTAACAATAATTNTAAAAAAAAAAAAAAAAAAAAGACATAACTATGACAAAAAAAATTAAAAGTTGGAAAGATATAAGGAAGAAGCCAATCATTCTCTTCCCTTTCTTTTATTTTCTCTCTTATTTTGTAGGCATATCATTATTTTTCCGAGAAAGAAATAAAATAAAATAATATTATTATTTATAATTTGTAATTTTATTTTTTCCCAATCTCGTGGACATCTCTTCAGGCGTCGCACAATTGTTGTCCCATAGCCAAAATAATGCATTATGACAAGTGGTATTAGAACTAAGTTAGCTCCTTGTTTGTTAAGATCGAAACAATATCGAAGATAAAACAGTTAACTAAATTGCATGTCGACCGACTTATTGATATAGAAAACCAAATGATGTTCTTCAAGAAATTTTTTGTTATTGTTCGTTTCATGGAAAGTCAACTAGTGGAACTAGATGAAAGAGTCGATGGAATTAATGTTATGAGCGCCCGCTTGGATAAGTTGCCAATTAAAGAATTGATATTTAGGGTTGACTCCCTATAAGAGAAAGCTACACGACCGAGTAGCTTTGAATGCGGGGTAGCTTTGAGAGCTCTATCACACACATGGAAAAATGTGTGAAAGAGTTAAATAGTTCACACAAGACTATGTTGAAACGGTTCAACAAGTTGATTGAAGAATTCAGAGCACCGATAGATGTCATCAAGGTAGAGATGTTCGAGATAAATACCTGAGTAATTTGACCATGTGGGTTGTAGAGAATAAAACCTTGAGTCAAGCTCATGTCGGGTTCAACAAGCTGAAGATCTTGAAATCCAAAGCCTTCAAATGGAATCATGATGCAAAAGAACTCAAAAATTTCATCCGTGATGTTGAACAGTATTTCAAGGCCATAGGAACTTATTTACAAGAGTTGAAAGTTACTCTAGCCACAATGTACCTAGTAGACGATGCAAAAACTATGGTGACGTAGTGAATGATATTCAAAATGGGTCATGCATTAGTAGATGAAAAGACCTCAAGAAAGATTTAAGGACGCAATTCTTCCCTTAAAAATGTCAAATTCATAGGGAGCCAAAAATTACGAGAAATGAAACACACGAGGGATATAAGAGGTTTTGTCAAGTAGTTCTCAGTTCTGATGCTAGACATCGAGAATATGTTTAAGAAAGATAAAGTATTCTGCTTTGTCGAGAGACTGCAACCATGGGCGAGAACAAAGCTATACAAACAAAAGGTTCAAGATCTTGCCGCTATATTTACCACTACAAAGAGATCTCTAAATTTTGGTGATGAGGTGGACGTTTAAAGAAAACATACACCATCAAAAAATACTAGGAGCAGTCGACCTTTCAAACCTACGGGTCAAAGGAATGAAGGCACATAGAAACAAAATGAAAGGGAACGATAGACCAAAAGGAGTAACAGATAGACCTCCTCAGGATACAATCGTTGGCCCATCTTAAAGGGCTTACTCCCAAGAAACTATCAAACAACGCCTTTACAATATCTTTTATGTAAAGTCGCATATAGATTTTATGCGTGCCCTCATCGAGCTGTCCTTATGCCCTTCAAGCTTCATTGATCAGAAGGAAGTGTTTGAGAAGGGGTTGATGTTTGTTAATGTAATAATCAATTCTCAGTTGTGTAAGAGCACCTTAGTGGACTTGGGTGCAACTCACAACTTATCTCCGATCAAGAAGCCTGTAGATTGGAATTAAAAATAGAAAGAGGTACTTGAAAATGAAAGCATTAGAGGCCCTACCCATCATTATGGTTCATATGGATGACTTCGACGTGGTACTTGAGATGGATTTTGTTCTGAAACACAAAGTCATCCCAATGCCACTAGCAAAATGCCTAGTGATTACTGACCGCAATCTCATCGTAATCTGTACAAGCATCAAGTAATTGGATAGCATAAGAATGATTTTCGCTTTACAACTAAAGAAATGGTTAATCCAAGTAGAGCTCATACGGAAGAAAGACCACGACGAGAGGAATGCTAGAGTGCCTTCAAAGATTTGAAGGCAACCATAACAAGACTCTTTCTTTGGCTTGGTTGATGTTACAGAACCGTTTTAGAGTGGAAATGGATGCATCCGTTTTCACTATTAAGGGCATTTTCTGTGAAATGCTAACTACTTTCTCGGAGAAAAGAAATTTTAGCTATTATCTATTGTCTTAGAATCTATAAACAATATCCGTTGAGATCCCAGTTCGCGATGAAGACGGATAACATTGTTGCCTACCACTTCTTTTATACTAAAGTTGACGTCAAAGCAAGCTTGATGGAAAGGTGAACATGTAGCCCTGTGCATGTTAACCCACATTCATTCAAGCAAGATCAACGATTCGATGCGAGACATTATAAGAGATCACTTGCAAAACGACCATTCAACCAAAGTTGTTGCTGTACTAGGAAAAGTAAAAAAGACTAGACAGTTTTGGGTCAAAAGAGGCTTACTTTTGATAAAAGAAAACAGGTTAAACGTCCTAGAGGTAGGAGATCTAAGGAAGAAGCTTATTCATGATGTCGCTATACTCTATGGGTTGATCTCCCGAAGTGGCAACAAATTTATGCTTTATTGAATAAAGGATAGTTCTGGTCTAATATGCGAGATGATATTATGTAGTACAACAAGATGTGCCTCATCTACCAACAAACAAAGTAAAAAAAGCTAAGGTGTCGAGGCTTCTTGAGCCCTTGTTAGTGCCGACAAGACCTTTAGAAAGTGTGCCGCTAGATTTCATCACACACCTCTTGAAAGTAGGGGAACATGATGCCATCTTGGCTATCATAGATCGTTTTTCGAAGTATGTCCCTTTTATACCCACACGCAAACAATGTTCGGCTGATTTGATAGCTCAGTTGTTCTTTAAACTAAATCGTAAAATTGGCAAGGATGGTCCAGTCCATTGATGAGGACGTTCTAGACAGAGTTATTTGGGTTGCTAAGGACAACCTAGAATATTTCCAGAAGTTAACACACCCAAACTGATGGAAAAACAAACCGATTTAATTGTTTGCTCAATGAATTCTTACACCATTTTGTTGACGTTCATGAAACGATTAGGCTAGTTGTTAGATGTGGCTCAATTTTATTTTAATTGTCAAATTAATTCATATATGTAAAAGAGCCCCTTCAAAATTGTGTACCCCCACATTATTACCACCATAGGCAAGGAAGAACCATCGAGCCCAGAACTTCATGAAAGAGTGGAAGCAGACAACAAATATAAATTGAGCTTATTGAGAAAAGCTTCCAAATACATGAAGAAACGGGAGGATAGGAGGTGTTGTCCTCTCGAGTTTCAAGCTGGAGATTAAGTTATTGTCAAAATCCGGCTAAAATAGATCTAATTTCGTAGCCGAAAAGATAAAAAATTGTTAGGAAGTATAAAGGACCATAGAAGTCTTCAAAAATGTCTGGTTTACCTCTTATAAGGTGGAATTACTCACATGGATGAAAATGTGTCACAGTTACCTTGTTAGACTTGAAATTGACCAAAAATAAAAAGATGTCAAAGAGATCGAAGAGATTCTAGTCGATAGATCAGAAAAGTGGAAAGAAATGTAAGAGAGTTCTTGAATTCCTTGTCAAATAGAAGAACCTCCGTATAGAAGAGACAAGTGGGAGTGCACATCGGTTGACAAAGAAGTCAGCCAATTAGGTTGGAGATGATATCACGATCATACTTGTCTAGAGCGTGTTGCCTATGGTCGCATGTCCATGTCATGCCAAAAACTTTTATCTACTCTCGGGTTGTATTATTTTATTATTATAAGTTTTATGTTTGTGTCATCTTGGTAAAATCATATCTATTGTTGCCAGATATGAAATACCTCGATGAATTATAGGGGGATCAAATAGTAATGAAACCTCCCCCGATCAAGTGGCTCTTATGCCCACATGTTTTCAATGTAATTGACATTTACCATGCTTGTTTTCAATTCATTTCCTCTCTCACGTTTTATAAAAATATTTTTCTCTCAAAACATGACTTAAGGCTAAAGACTACATTGATATTATCAAAGTGCGATTGTGACACTAGGTAGCTACTACGTCAATCTGTGTGGTCCCACACCCCCTCTCTTAGGATGAGTTTACATCGCAAAAGCCCTTTTCAGGAAACTACTGACCATTTTTACGAGTTGATATCATCTAGTCGCCTCAACACACTACCCTATTTGACCGATGCACAAGCTCGTTGATATCTCTCCTTATAAACCTACCACTTGGAAGGGGGCGTTATTGGATCCAACTTAGGTTACTGATAACACTGACGAAGTACTAAAGAAGATAGAGAGCAGAGATTCTGGTGATACCGTTCACATTGCTAGTAGGCCTGATGAGCTACCTTAATCATGACTAGGTGTCGTGGAGGTTAACTAGGTTCTTAAGGTGTCTCGAAACTCGAACTCTCATCCCAATAGTAGTTGAACTAGTTCTTTAGGATTCACTTGGTCTATAGGCACTAAGGTCTGGACTCCTGATCACCGTTCATGCTCCTAAGTGCTTGATGTCTAAAGACGTTTTGACTTAGGTCAACATAGAATAGTCATAGCTCAACTCAGTACAAGCATGCATTCTCAAATTGGGAGATCCACAATCAATCCGTGTAACATATAAATCATACTAAAATATTCATACCTGCTCAATAGGGAGATAACATCCCGCACAAATCATAAGATCCCATCCTACATGCATTTTTTCTAGAAATCTCATACTAAAGGCATTTTAGTCATTTTTCATAACATACATTACGTACTCAATTAAACTGCTCACATAAACCCTAATCATGTATAATCTAACCACCTATGGTAGGTTATGTTAGCACCTAGCATGTTCCAGTGATCCATACAAGTATTGCTCAAGGCAAGTCCGAATGGCTACTTTATTGGGCATGTGTGCCTTTTTCGAGCTCATTTTTTACTTGTTAGGTGCTTTGAATTTCTAGAAATTTCTCTAGTTGAACCTACATTAAGCTTAGTATTGAATTGAAGTGAAAATAGT
The DNA here is from genome assembly GCF_002806865.2 of Cucurbita pepo subsp. pepo. NCBI lineage: Eukaryota > Viridiplantae > Streptophyta > Magnoliopsida > Cucurbitales > Cucurbitaceae > Cucurbita > Cucurbita pepo. Next base: position 5,597,243 of record NC_036645.1, on the reverse strand, counting down.
TAAATGAAAGTCAAACGGGGCAAAAACTCACATCCTTATGCACCCTCTTACACCTCATGCACGAGCAAAGAGGCTAACATGCGCTAGGGTTCTCGTGTACTTGCACTTCCATCGTCCAAGTTTTGAATCTCAGCGTTTGGAGAATGCAACAATTTTCCTTTGTTTGACATGTGGCCCTTTTCGTGTGTAGCATACTCATCTCGATTAACTTCGTTGCGACACTTGTTCTCTCATGTGCGCCCAATCCCTCTTTCAAAACCTATAAACTTACATTCTTACACCTCGATCATAACTCTAACTTCTGGTGAATTGTTTAAAATAACCTTCTAACACATCTTGAATAATTTTCATAATCTAATACTCAAGAAAATCTACGAATTTAAAGAAAAACGAAAAATAAAAATTTAGACCCTCAATACAATCCTCCAAGTTGAAATTTAAAAGAAAAAGTTGGAAAATTCGTGCTAATTGAGTTCGAGCGTTACATTACAGTTGTAGACAACCATTGAAAATGCTTGCAACACCATGAAAAAATGCTTGCCAAAGTATGTATGTAAAAATCATAGAAAATCGGGCAAAGAAGAAGAGATCCACTAGTTATTACGTCGGGTTAAGGTCAACCTAACAAACTAGACGCACGAACTCCATGCCATCTCATAATCCAATTCCAAGTCAAACCCAACCACTGGTCGTTCAACCCACATCCACACGAAAATCCAACAACAAGGCTTAGCAGATGAACCCATGAAGCCTCGCAACCGAAGCATGTTAGCGCAAACGTCCACCTTTGAGTATATGGATATGACGTTATGACCTTGTTTATACCTTACAAGAAACCATGATGTAGAATATATTGTCAGAATCAAGGAATTAATTATGTTATGTATGAAAGTAATATGTGCATTATCTCGTTGAACCATAATTTTATAGGCGAGACCTCATGCATGTTATATGCTCATATGATCATATACTTCTTTAAGTTATGTAAATATCATCACATATACCCACGTTATTATATAGGCTCCTTTGTCTTCCTCTCATTTTCGACCGTACGAGTGTACACTTGTCCATAGTTAGGCCAATGGGTACACTAACAAGTCCGCCTAGTGGGCTCATGTGCATATACGTGGACAATGTGTAGAGAAGTAGTATGCATCCAACCCTACCTAGAAAAGAAAGTAGAGCTCAAAGAAAAGTCGCAAATTTATGTCTCAATAGTCATTATACATGTTGTATGTGACTGAATTTTTCGACCTCAATGGTAGAGTCACGTACCGAGTATTTTTANTTTACGTTTGCTCAACTTCCTTCAACCCTTTGATGAAAGCCCTAGTTGCTCGGACCCTACAGACCTCAAACCCCTCCCCGCACGCATCTTTGTGGATGGACTCCTAAGAGCTGGATCAATACGGCACCAATGATGATATGGATTTTCTCATACATGAGGAGCCCAATGCATAACCCGTGGGGAAAAAGTATTCAAGCCCGCGCTGAGATCTGTCTGATAACCCAACGGCGGATACTGAGGCCAAAAAGGAATCCCAGGTGACGTCAGAAGATAATGAAGTAATTAATCTCAATTGAATCAGACTCAGGCGAACATTTCCATATGGGTCCTACTCATGGCATCTAAGAGCCACCGTGATCCTGTCCTATCTATCCCGACTCCCTTGCAGGCATGAAAACAGCTCGAGTCTCATCTCTCTAATCATGGAATCTGACCTATCCTATCCCTACCTAATCTCTTTTGTCAATCAACCTTCCCTGGATTGAAAGAACTTTCCAAGAAATTGGCTGACTGACTTTTCCTTTCTCTTCTTTTTCGGGAGAATTTATAGGGAGAATGCCGCTGCTCGAAACAAGGGACAAAAACTAAATCACAAGCTTCTGATAAAAACCGAGGAAGAAAAGGCGAAGCGTTCTCTTGGTTTCCCAACCTTCTGCGCAATCTCGAATGGAACTTTGTTTTTCAGAATCGCCTGTGGTAACAATGAATTAGAGTTTTTCTCGTGCGTGCGCGTCGGAAGAGGTCTTTCTTTTTTGTTTTCCAAATTCTCAACCGGTCTCGAACAACGAATGACTAATTTCAATTCGAAGCACTTTCGAGTGTGCGCTTTGGAATCTTTTGAAAAAGCTCGTCGATTCTTCCGTGAAAGTGGAACTACAGCCCGAACAGGGGAGGGGAGGCGAGAACATGGCCGTCGGAATCAAATAACAGTTACATCCACGACTCATTAGGAGGACCTCAAAGAGCCCGTGACTGCCCAAATAAGAAAAGACCCCTGACTCTCAGGATTAACCAGAAGAGAAGGAAGGCCACAAACAAGACTTTTTGGGGATAATGAAGAGGAAAGGTGCGAAGCAAGCAGTGAGAACGAGTTTACCTACTTCCTGAAATAAGGGAAGGGAAAGAAAGATAGAAGAGAGAGTTGAGGATTGACAGTTTCATTACCTCTCACCCAAAAGACCTGCTACTCATCCTTTCATCAACATGTTTTGAAATAAAAGCAAGAGTCTGATACACGGTGACCGAAGATCTTTAGGAAGTTTATTCGCATTTAGTCATATTTTTATTGATAGAATAGTCTATTAGTATTCCAATCTTAAATTCCACGTTAAAGAGTGATTGAATACTTATTTACGACATGCTCTTATTATGCTTATTCTGGTTCACTGAATTTAGTAAACGATCAAAATGTTTTCTTAATCTCTAAGATTTTAAACGAATTTTTGTTTGAATTAGCATGAAACATCAGACATAACGTGTAGCACCCGTTTTATATTTAAGAAGAAAAGTAGAATCGTTACAATAAATCATTAACTCTGGCTCACTTTTTACCTAATTCATCAAGTTTCAAAATCATAACATATTCAACTCATCAAAATTTATTTCTCNTAAATGGAAAAAGGAGACATAAACGAGAAACATCTGAAAAGACCAGTGAGACGTATTTAGAGCTTAGAGAACTCGAGTTTCCAATTCGAGCTTAAACCCATGCCATTAGCCTACCCAACTAATAACCCTTTATCAATTCAACCAACATATCACTATGAATCGAGCATATTTTAGTAGATAAAACACCAATTTACCATCTTAAAATGTGATGGTTCGATCTCTCCCACCGTAATTTTATACTAAAAAAATCTATTAAAATCAAAATCGAAAGTTCATAAAATAAAATACGTGTTATCAATTAGCATCCAAATCTTATGGGATATCCCAATTAGTTACAATTTATTTAATTTCCTCTATTTTTAATTCTCAATTATTAAAATATATATATATATATTTATTAAACGGAAATTTGTGTGGTGTGGTTGGAAAATAAAGAAAAGACGTGAGGTAGAGAAATTCATAGTCAACAAGTACATACACAATAATAATATTAATTTTTAATAATTATTATATTCTTCTACACCTCACTTGCCATTATAAGCTTAAAAAAATTATTATTATTTTTTTTTTTAAATTGAGTTTATATATTGTTTGTAAAATAAATTTGGGTGAAAATTAAAATAATAATAATAATAATAATAATAATAATAAAAGATATTTTCAATTACCCACCAAAATTAAATAAAGGAAAGGAAAGTTGAACATTTACTTGATATACAATACAACAAGGAAGAGTCACACACAGACACCCACACCTCTCCCACCATTTCACCTTCCCTTTGCCTTTCTTTTTTTTTGTTTTTGTTTTTTTTCTTCTCTTTTTTCTACACCCATTTGTGAGATTCTTGCACTGCTCCTTTCTCTTCCACTGGATTGTACAGATTCCCAATTAATAACCCTTTTAATCTCTTCACTTTTGATTGATTTTGGGCTTTTTCTGCTTTGATTTTGCTCTTCTCTTCTTCTTCTCCTGTTTTCATTCATCTTTGTTGGGGTTTTTCATACTTTTTTAGGCAAAACTCTTCTGGGTCTTTGAGCTATTGCTTGTTTCTGCAAATTCCCTTTTCTGGGTTGTTTGCAGAAGAGGGTTTTGTGCCCTGTAGCCTTGCGTTCATATCAAAGCTTGAAGAACAAACCAATCATTTTTTTTTTCCATTTTTGTGTAATTTTTGTGAATATTTTTGTTTTTTACCCAATTTTTCTTTTGTAATTTGCTTTATCTTGTGGAGAAATTTGTAAAAGGAAGAGAAGGAGATGGGCAAGNGGAAAATAAAGAAAAGACGTGAGGTAGAGAAATTCATAGTCAACAAGTACATACACAATAATAATATTAATTTTTAATAATTATTATATTCTTCTACACCTCACTTGCCATTATAAGCTTAAAAAAATTATTATTATTTTTTTTTTTAAATTGAGTTTATATATTGTTTGTAAAATAAATTTGGGTGAAAATTAAAATAATAATAATAATAATAATAATAATAATAAAAGATATTTTCAATTACCCACCAAAATTAAATAAAGGAAAGGAAAGTTGAACATTTACTTGATATACAATACAACAAGGAAGAGTCACACACAGACACCCACACCTCTCCCACCATTTCACCTTCCCTTTGCCTTTCTTTTTTTTTGTTTTTGTTTTTTTTCTTCTCTTTTTTCTACACCCATTTGTGAGATTCTTGCACTGCTCCTTTCTCTTCCACTGGATTGTACAGATTCCCAATTAATAACCCTTTTAATCTCTTCACTTTTGATTGATTTTGGGCTTTTTCTGCTTTGATTTTGCTCTTCTCTTCTTCTTCTCCTGTTTTCATTCATCTTTGTTGGGGTTTTTCATACTTTTTTAGGCAAAACTCTTCTGGGTCTTTGAGCTATTGCTTGTTTCTGCAAATTCCCTTTTCTGGGTTGTTTGCAGAAGAGGGTTTTGTGCCCTGTAGCCTTGCGTTCATATCAAAGCTTGAAGAACAAACCAATCATTTTTTTTTTCCATTTTTGTGTAATTTTTGTGAATATTTTTGTTTTTTACCCAATTTTTCTTTTGTAATTTGCTTTATCTTGTGGAGAAATTTGTAAAAGGAAGAGAAGGAGATGGGCAAGCAAGGGCCTTGCTATCACTGTGGAGTTACAAGTGAGTTCTTGTTTCTCCAGTTTTGGTTTTCCTTTTTGCCCTGCTCTCTTTGTAAACAAGGGTTTGAAACTTGATTCTAATTATATTGTTTGTTCATTAGTCGTTTTGAAAATTGTTTTTACGTGATGTTTATATGTAATTTGGTTATGAAATGATCTTAATCTTGAATAAGAACATAAGAAACTCCTTGAATCAGTTATGAAATTCACTAGAATTGTTTTTGATTTTGATATCGAAAACAGCTCCCATCTTAGAAACCCAGTGAGATTTGATGATTTTCCCCTCCAAAGAGTTTATAATGGATGTCTTTTCTCCTGCCCTTCCCTTCCCTTGATACTCATTTGCTCGTTCTAAACTCTGTCTTAGCTGCAAGTTCTTAGTAATTCGAAGATCATATTGATTCTTCAATCCCCAATGAACCCAAAGATGAAGTTTAGCGTTATGTTATGTTTGAATTAATTTCTGAGTTACATCAAAGAAAACAATGTTTTAGTGAAGCCCACATTGTATCTTCTTGTAATGCTGGTATGTTTGGTTTTGAATTACTTTTAAGCTATCCCTCTTGATTCATGATTAAATAAACTTCAATTTTAAGTATTCACTTGAAAACATGAATGGACTTCTATGCCTTTGTATCACTGGTAGGCTCTCAAGTTGTTAAATATGCACACCCACCCTCCTGGATTGCAGCATTGATTGATATCTATGGCTGTTCTTGTGAATGTTTGAACACATTGATTGATATCTTTCTTAATCAAGTTGCTGCAAGAGCTTGTTCCGATTTTATAGTTGCTGGTTTTTATCAGGCCTGCTTGACTTTTCGAGGTTAGAGAGTGAAATGGCATGAAGAAGACAATAAGGACTGATTGGTAGAGATGCTTCTTTGATCATGTTGTTATTGACTATCGAAATATGTACACGAGGTCATTGACTCGGACATGAATGACAAGTTCTGATTCTGTCTATTCCACTTAAGAGTTTCAGTTGAGCGTTGCGTCATCTTCATTAGAGTTAGTAGCTTTCGGGTTCTTCGTCCTTCATTTCTATAACCAAGCCTTCCAAGTTTAGTTTCGGTAACTCAATTGAGCTGTGATTTATTTGAGAGGGGTTTGAATTATGTCATTGTAATGGCCACAAGCCATTTCCATTGTTTGAGAGCTGCACGTAGGCCGTTCTAGCTGACATAGAACTTATTAGTGATTGGGTATCGGTAACTGTCTCCTCGAGTTTAGTTTGTATCGATGTTGCCTTTGCTGCATGAGTTATTTCTTTAACAATAGATCCTAAAAGAACAAAATTGAAACAGGCACACCACTCTGGCGCAATGGGCCTCCCGATAAGCCAGTATTGTGCAACGCATGTGGATCTCGATGGAGGACGAAGGGAAGTCTTGCAAACTATACTCCTCTTCATGCTCGGGCAGATCCTGATGAGTACGATGATAAAAGACTCTCTAGGTTGAAGAACTCGTCCGTGTATAAGAACAAAGAAGTGAAACTGCTTAAAAGAAAGCACTATCAAGATCATGGAGTTGTGGTTGGGGTTATCCCTGATCATGCTCAGAGCTTCCACAAGGCAGTGGATGAAGATACAAGTAATAGATCAAGTTCTGGATCAGCCATATCGAATTCCGAGAGCTGTGCACAATTCGGTGGCGCCGATGGAAGTGATCTGACAGGTTGGTCCGCTATACAATTGATATATGAGAATTAAAAATTTGTTCATGCACAACTAGTTTGTGGGTTTGCTGAAGTTAGAATAGAACTGCACGAAAGATCAAACGGCGTACTTGTGTATTCGATGATCGTGAATAAGTCTAGTAATCTTACGATCATGAGCATAGCTTAATGATTTAGGTATCGAGTTCGTTTTTTGAAGTTGGAAGTTTAAATTCTCGCCCCAATTGGACGTATATATGAGCAGTGTTTGTATGTCAGCTTTTTGGACCTTATGCTTGCCTTTCTTATGAATACAACTACTTCATCGACGAACTAACCTAGCATTGTCGTACGTATGGGATATCTCAGTTGTAGCTTATTTCTATTTTTTCGCCAGGTCCCTCACAGTCGACAGCTTGGGAGTCGATGGTGCCTTCGAGAAAGAGGACCTGTGTTGATCGTCCGAAGTCTACTGCAGTCGAGAAACTCACTAAAGATCTATACACCATTTTACGTGAACAGCAGTCGTATTTCTCTGGATCTTCTGAGGAGGATTTGCTTTTCGAGAGTGAAACTCCAATGGTCTCCGTAGAGATAGGTCATGGAAGCATTCTCATGAGGCATCCAAGTTCCATTGCTCGAGAAGAGGAGTCGGAAGCAAGCTCAATTTCAGTTGATCATAAACATTTCTCTGTAAACGAGGCTTATTCAGAGTCGTCCATCGTTCCTTCTACTCTTGGAATCGGGAGAAAGCACTCTAACGGACAGGCGTTCTTGCAGGAGCAAATCAAAAAGTAAGTTTTGGACCGAACTGAATTCAAATATTTTCGAGTATGTAGCTATGAGCACAAGAACTAATATTTTTCGTGTTTGTAATATCAGGGACAGGCCTCAGTCGGAGAAAGTGCAAGCGCTTGGGAATCATAATTCGCCTCTCTGTAATATCGATCTAACTGTAAGTTGCTTTCTTATGGTTTTAGCTCGACGTTTGATCGAAAGACACGTGGCCTAATATATATCTTTTTAATGTGAATTTGGAAAATTGTTCTGAATTATGGTCGAAATGATCATTGAAGAATCCGTTGATTATTATGAAATATATGCATGGATAACGAACCTTAATATTTGGTACATGCATATTTTTAGAGGGGCGGAGAGGCTATGTGATGTAGTTTCGGAAGGTGGTCATGTTCGATGCCCTCCTTGTGGGTGTCGGTGACTCGACCATTTTGTAGTTATGATATCGGTTTGGTTTTGTTGGATTGGAGAGGTTGCTTGTGGGACTCCCTTTTGTTCGACTTGTTTTTTGTATGCTCTTGTACATTCTTTCAACTTTCTCAATTAAAACTCACTTTCGCACCCGCACCCGCACCCGCACCCGCACCCGCACCCGCACCCTCACACGCACCCGCTCCCGCACCCGCACCCGCACCCTCACACGCACCCTCACACGCACCCTCACCCTCACACGCACACGCACACGCACACGCACACGCGCACACACACGCACACTCACACTCACTCACACTAACACTCACACTCACACTCACACTCACACTCACACTCACACTCACACTCACACTGCACTGCACTGCACTGCACACACACACACTCACTCACACTCACTCACCCTCACTCACACGCACACTCACACTCACACTCACACTCACACTCACGCACACACACACGCACACGCACACTGCACTGCACTGCACACGGACACTCACTCACGCTCACACGCACACTCACTCACACTCACGCACACTCACACGCACACTCACACTCACACTCACACTCACACTCACACGCACACGCAGATATATATATTTTGGTACATGTATTTGTTGAAATATGGAGCATCTCCATTGTCATAATTCCGCTCCATGTTTGGTATAGATCATTCTAAACTTCAGAGAGTTTACGAAGCAATTGACGAGTGGAGATCAACGAGAATTAATGAAGTATTTACCTTCTGTTGATACTGAAGAGCTTCCAGACAGGTTAATCTTTATACATACTTTTAGGATCCTCCTCCTTGTTGATCAGGAAATATTATATCCATGTGAGCACTCATATCGTGGTTATACCCAATATATTCTTTAATGCAGCTTGAATAGCATGTTTGAAAGCCCCCAATTCAAGGAGAATTTGAATTCATTTAAGCAGCTGCTCACTGAAGGAGTCTTCGATTTCTCCTTTCCGGGTGCGAAACGAGAAGACTGCAAGATGTTGAGTCGACTCGTGTTGTGGGATTTGTCTAAATCAAAATGGGTGGAACAATACGATCGACTTAAGGTACGATCTTATCTTACGGGGAATCATGGTGATCTTGTGATTGACAACGTTTTTTATGGGCTGCAGAAATGTTCTACTAGCTTTGTGGATGACAAGAGATTGCTTGATGGTCAAAACAAAAAGTTTTCAGGTTGGTGAATATCTTGCATTTAGTATACGCACGTGCTTTTGATAGCGGAATAGAGTCTTACATCTTTTCTACATCTCTCGAGAATCGTTAGCGTAACTAAGCTACATCTTCATCTTCAGAAACGAGGATTACAATGACGAGTCCGAGAAGGGTGACGACGAAGACTAGTGTAGAAAGCAAGGAACTCGTTGACGACAGTTTTTGCTTTAGTCCAAGAAGTTTATTTGCTTTGCCATCTGATGGAAGTTCCTTCACATTGGAATCTCTACATTTTGATGAGGATAGTTTTGACCAGGATCTCTTGCTCGATGTGAGGTCGAACAGCTCGTTCCCACAAGCGGAACTCCTGAGTTTTGGTGGTGAACAAGCAAGCAATAGTAGTAGTTCGATAAATCTACGACTTATGCATCGTTGAATACTAAAGTTTTATAACTTAAAAAAGCGTATTTCTTTTCTTGCTTGATGAAGCTGGAAATGAGAACCGTCTCGATATGGGTTATGGTTGATTTCTCGTCTTTACTCTCGAATCACCCTTATAAACTTGCATCTAATAAGGGCGATTTGGGTAGTTTNTCCGCATTTAAGAGATAAGTATGAGACTTGGTAGTGACTCTAATAGATGGCTCCCTTCGAAGAAGTTATAAGGTTTAGATTTACGTAAACGGGCCGTAAAGTTTTACATTTCTTTTTAGCGTAAGTTGCACCATTTTTTTCGATAACAATGATAAATCAAATATTTCTTTGTTTTAGAAAAAGTACAAGTGTATATATACTTATATATAAGCTTAAGTTTTTTAAATGGAGTTATCATTTTTTTTTTCTAAATTTAATATCATGAAAATATTGAATTATAATTTGTTTAAAAAATTAAAAGTAAAGAAGGAAAAAGTTGGGATTATATATTTTGTTTCTTAAATTTTACCAATAAGCCCGTCTAGCTCAGTTGGTAGAGCGCAAGGCTCTTAACCTTGTGGTCGTGGGTTCGAGCCCCACGGTGGGCGATTTTATTTTGTTTGTTTAACTTTAGTCAACTAAGTTTTGCATGTGGTACCCCTTTAAACAATACATAAGTACAATAAAACATGTGACATTCTTCCTTCTTTCACTTTAAGGGTTGATTTCGAGTTGAACAATGGGGCTCATCCTCTCCTTAGCTCGAGAGGAACTTAGTTTTATAGGTAGGTCATAAACAAATTATTTATTAGCGAAGCAGTGGTACTGAAAAGAAATCACTATAAGGAAAAATAATATTTAAATTATTGAATATATGAGGCAATAACAGTTGTTTGAGATTCAAATAACTTCACAATGTTGGATTGGTATGGCAACCCTAGAAGGGTGAATAGAGTTTTAACGATGATAAAAGTATTTAAACGTGATTAATTTTTCTAATTATGAAACATTTTACAAATAAGTAGAAGATCATAATTACTAAAACAAAATAGTTCAAGTCAAAACAATAATCAACTAGTACATACAATAAATTACCTTAATAATTTTGAAATTAAATAGGAAAGAGTAAGAAAATATGACACTCTAGTTTTAGAGTGGTTCGGTCAAACTCAACCTACTCCACTCCTCAAGTGCCTCTTGAGAATTTGAATAAAGAACTTTCTCGTACATTGCTCTTTTTACAAGTTTAAGAGCAAACTCAATCATTTCCACAGCGCAAGATCAAACTGGTACAAGTATTTGAATTTGGTAGTCACACACTACAACTCTATAAAAGAGTAGATTTACAATTGGGAGCACTCACAACTATTTCCTCTCAATACAATAAAAATCGGTGATAAAGAGAAATAAAATTGGAGGGTTAGAGAGTAACCAGCCTCACCAACCATGGAGGCTGTGAACAATGAAGATTGAAAAATGATAGAAGTTATGTGTTTGAAATATGGGAAAGTTGATGGGTTTAAATAGACATGAAATGTGCCAAAAAGTAAGAATTAATATTGACAGTTGGATTGCGTTAGAAGTGAAACGAAAGGTGGAGATTAAAAGTAAATAATAACAAAATTTTCAAATTTTTTATTATTATTATTTTTTAATATAATAATATAATATAAAAATAATAAAACAGATGTGAGTAACCGTGACAAATTCAAAATTTATTATAAATATAATAATATAATAGTAATAAAAAGTAATATAACGGTTAAATTCAAATTTTAAAATTTATTATAAATATAATAAAATAGTAACAATAAAAATTACTATAAATATAATAAAATAGTAACAATAAAAATTACGTGAGTAACCACTCAAATTTTAAAAAATAATATAGTAATAATAAAAACTAACGTGACTAAGGTTAGATTCAAATTTATATTACGTATAAATAATTTTATTTAAAAATATAATAATAAGAAAAACTCTGGTTACTCTTCCAAAATTATAAGTGTGATACTTTGATTTGTATATCATTTTGATTTAGCTGCCATATCATCAGATATGTTGTCTCGACTGTAATTTTTTCTTAGCTCTGATTTAAGTGATTGAAAAGTGGTTAAAATCGTTATTCCCAACACAGTTTAAAATATTGAAAATGGTTAACAATTAAGAGTAGTTTGTTAGGATCAAAATATCAATCAATTAATTAATTAAAATTAATTAAACATGCAACTTAAATCGTACCATTGTAAACAAATTTATCACTTGGCTAAATATGCAATACAATTTCTTATCTTAGGACTATAATTAGCCAATACGTATACATACCATAATTAGTCATTACGTAAATATAACCTTTAAGTCTTTAAAACATTAATAAAATATCACCGATCACCATCGAGAAAGAAGAATCTTTCTAAATTTTGTAACCAAATAACAATAAATGAAGCTTGTTTGTAGTCATTATATATATGTTTTCTTAAATTTTATCAATAAGCCCGTCTAGCTCAGTTGGTANTTTTTTTTTTTTTTTTTTTTTTTTTTTTTTTTTTTTTTTTTTTTTTTTTTTTTTGTTAGTACCCTTATTATTTTTAAAGAATTACCTTGAAATGTTAAACATATGTTTTAGTTATTAATGTTATGTATTTTTTTTTTAATTTATCCTCATTATTTTAAAAGATTCAATTTAATAATAATAATTTTTTTTTTTTACAATTATACATTACTCTTAGTAAACGCTAAAAGTAGCGTACGATAAACATTTATTATATGATATTGAGTTTACAACTTAAATTTAGTGTATAAATGTTAGCTAATGTGTTATAAAGTTACTTTTAAAAAAATATATTTAGGCATATGGGCATCAATATTATACTCTCGATAGTATGTATGAGAGATGAGAGAGGCAAGCAATGATATTAAAGCGTGAGAGAGAGCTAACAAAGTACACCATTTGTTCGACAGTTTAGTTACTTCTAGCTACGCCTTCGACATGCTAATTTAAGGGATGACACTCCAAAATGGTATGATATTGTCCACGTTGAGGGTAAACTCTTATGGCTTTGTTTTGGGCTTACACAAAAGGCCTCGTACCAATGTATTTTTTGTTTGTAAACCCATGATTATTTCCTAAATTAGGGAATGTGAAACTTTTTGGTTTACAAAGAATAAGGTATAACAATAAAAAAGTACTATTAATAACCAAATTAAAGTAATATCTACTCATTTTATTTTTAAAAATAAAAATAAAGAAGTGCTATTAATAACCAAATTAAACTACTAATATTCTTTTAAAATAATAATAATAATAATAAATAAAAAAATAAAAAAAATAAAAAAAACAAAAAAAAAACAAAAAAAAAACAAAACAAAAAAAAACAAAAAAAACAAAAAATAAAAACAAGAAAAACAAAATCGCCCACCGTGGGGTTCGAACCCACGACCACAAGGTTAAGAGCCTTGCGCTCTACCAACTGAACTAGACGGGCTTACTGATAAAATTCAACAAATGTTTATTATCTTATATATTTTGTGATTATGATTTATGATATGATATGTTAGAAGACACGATATGTTTATGACATGACACAGGTTTGACATGATGAGATGTATGTTATGAATGATATGTGATATGACATTTTGGTATGATGCACCGCCCCGATATATGTATGGAAGGTTATGATAAAAATGATATGATATAAAGAAAAACAAAAGGGGTATTCTGCATGATAACGAAAAAAAATGTTGGGACCTCATGCATCATTGTATTCATGCATCTGGGAATACCCTCTTTTTATGACAGTACGAACACGTGCGTTACGAGGCATAATAACGATCATTATGTTTATCATAATGCTGCGACAATCATTATTCCTTCCGGGCATCTGACAACAACTCTAGAGAATGTTATCCCAACCAAGAAAGGGGCCCAGGAGGTGTGTGAATCGACGGGTGGATTCATATTCGCACGTACGAGCCGCGTCTAGAATAGTAAATATACATCCAGAGAATAAAGACTGAAATGATAAGTCTTACTCATGATTGTATGTGCTTGCATCTAACCCAATAGTGAGGTCACTTACTAAGTATTTCTTAAAATACTCAATCTACGTGTTATTCTTATTTTCCAGGTAAAGACAAGGCTCCCAT